>NC_056746.1:545699834-545739834 GCF_019279795.1 Protopterus annectens
TATGTGACAGAGTAAAGCTGGAGTTTTTTGATATATAGATATAGATATAGATATAGATATAGATATAGATATATGCATTACACAGTGCAGTTTGGCTTTGATGTCACATATATTTTGATTTAAAGATGGATACAGTGACCTAACACAAATTGTGTAGCAGACTAATTGATATTTTCAGAGAAATATCATATATACAGTGACTAAAAAACAATTTCAAACATGAAAAAGTAAGGAAATCATGGATAGTAGTAATAGTAATAATAATAATAATAATATAACTATAAAATTACTTACCATTATCAAACTCTGAGCTTTAATCTATGCTATGGGGCATACATGAGGTATACACTTCATGGAAACCATTTCTGATTTGGAAACTGCTATACCACAGTGCTGCAATGAAAAGATATGCAGCATTAAAATGGGTTGTGTCCCTACTTGTGTTCAATGCAAATGAGGCAGGGTACGGCAGAGGCATATGCTCTCCCCTGGAACAGCCTCAGTAAGGGTATTTATGCAGCCAAGTAATTCAGGGAATTCCAAAGTGCCAAAACGCGCTGTCCACTGTGAACAAGGAATACATAAGAAAATTGCAAAACAACCACCACCCCACACAGCTTGAAGAGACAAACTCCGTTGATGCAAAACACAGGTTTATTTGTTTTGAGGTTTTTAAAACACAAAACACTCCATTCAGAGTTTTGGTTAGAAGAGATTGCAGAGACAAGTTAGCGGCTGTATTGCATCTGAATGTTTTGTACAAATGAACAAAATGAACTGTGTTTTATAGTAATTCAGGGAATTGCTCAGCTGTGTAAATTGTCACAGCTCTTCCTGGCCACTCGACATAATAAACATGGTAGAGGTAAGTGTTGGGGAGTCTTGTAGGCAGGTATTATTTGGATGAATATGTGTATGAGAGGGACTTTATGTGTGAGCATATGTGTGAGGCTTTGTGTCTGACAGAGGCAACAAAAGGGGGGATTAGTGAGTGCTTAGGTGAGCTGTGTGCACCTGTGTCTGTGCACAAATGTCATCATGTGGGGAAAAGGCCATTCATGTGCCCATGTGTGTGTGTGTGCATGTTTGTTCATCTGTGTACATGAGTATGCGTGTGTGTGCATGTGTGCACATGGTGTGTATGTGGTGTTCCTCTGTATGTGTAATGAATGTGTGTGTGTGTGTGTGTGTGTGTGTGTGTGTGTGTGTGTGTGTGTGTGTGTGAGGGGTGGGATGTAGCAGCTGTCATACCTCCACACAGCCCTAGACTAAAAAACTAAGCCTGCAACATTAGGTTGAGTGGACCACTTGCCATTAGGTATAGCCCTTTCGAGGAGACCACTAGACATCAGTGATAAACCTGCAGATGTAGGCAAGGGGGTAACACTACACACCAGGTATAACCTTAAATGCCATAACTGTGCTTACACATGATGGAGGTGGGAGAAAGCAGGAGATACCAGGAAGAACCTCTCATGTCATAATGTCTATTACACATAACAGGGATGGGAGGAAACAGTAGACACCAGTGCTAACCTCTTGTGCCATAATGGCAGTCACATTTATATATATATATATATATATATATATATATATATATATATATATATATATATATATATATATATATATGTGTGTGTGTGTGTGTGTGTGTGTGTGTGTGTGTGTGTGTGTGTGTATGTGTGTATAAAGTGCATTAAGGAACTTAAAAAAAAAACATAGTGTGGGAAACCACTAGCTACTAGGAATATTAAGCGACATGCCTTAAAGGCACTAAAAGGGATTCTATCAAAGATAATAGTCTTCTGCTCCATCACTAGACACCAGTTATATCATCTTTAAAAATATAAAGTAAATAAATAAGTATTAACATAAAACATAACTACAAAGTGTGGATAATAAGATTGAAATTCTGCACCATTGCCCCAGTAAGCATACCTCTTAACCATATAGCACAAGACAGGACAAAATCAGGGACAGATTTAAATTATGCCTTCTATAAATTTAGAAAATTAATAGTATAACAGCTTTTGCACTACCATGGATTTACTGGAGGATACAAATATTCTGACATCTCAAGGACAGTAGCGGAATTATGTGGTCTGTGCGAGCATGTGCGCGTGTGTGTGCTTTGTGTGTGTGTGTGTGTGTGTGTGTGTGTGTGTGTGTGTGTGTGTGTGTGTCTGTGTGTCTGTGTGTGTCTGTGTGCGTGTGTGTGTGTGTGTGTGTGTGTGTGTGTGTGTGTGTGTGTGTGTGTGTGTGTGTGTGTGTGTGTGTCTGAGCATGTCTCAGTGTGAGTATTATGTGTGGGAAGGTAAATGAGCTCAATGCTTGTGCAAACACAATGCAGACTCTGCCACTGTTATCTACCGCAAGAAGTGCTAATCCACACTAAAGATAACTAATTGCGATTCAGAGACATGCAAATTAGCTGATAATGAGGCCTTAACCCATTATGGCTAATGTGTTTAAGTCTCAAAAACTGCACTGTGGAAATGGGGCATTTTTACCTCAGGCTTTAACATAAGCAATGGGGATCTTTCAGAATTCCGGATAAGTTTCAAACATTTAATTCAAACATTTAATTCTAACGTGTAGAAATATCACTTCAGCAAATTTTTAATAAAGCAAATTTCTCCACATTTAATATCTACATTAAAGTATCACATACCCTAATATGAAATTATGGTTCTATATTATATCCTCGAAAGCTGTAAACAGCGAACGCTATTTACAGTGAAAATGCCGTGCAGCGACCTGTAAATAGTGAGATCGCACTACAGTGAAGATTGGAAAATTTGCCCTTTCCTCACTGTAGTGTGATCTTGCAGTTGGTATATATAATTAGTGGTGGTGGGGGGAGCGCAGCACCCCACAATAGCGAATTGAATGCACGGCATTTTCGCTGTAAATAGGGTTTGCTGTTCACAGATTTCAAGGATATAATATAGACCCCAAAGTTATAGCTTAACAAAATTACATTTCAGACATTAGAAATCCTCATTTTTGATGTGTTAGATAATGTTTTATCTCATTGTGTTATATAGAGTTTACTTGCACATGAATATGTGAACCAGAAAAAAACATGGAATTTCATATACTAAAGCTAAATGTGATATATGCTATTTGTATTTGCTTCAAGTCGAATTATACCTTATAAGGCCGTGTACTGAAAAGTGGTTTTATCATCTTAATAAGTTTAATTCCATAATTGTCATGAGTATACTGTCAGACTATGAGCAAGTCAAGAAAATAGCAAAGTAGTCTACTGTGTTGCAACATTATTTGCATCTAGTCCTTCTTATTTAGTTAACAGAGAATAAATCTAAAATGATTATTTTATTTAGTTGCACTTATCTTAATGTTGCCTGAGTGAACATATGGTGTTTCAGAACAGATGTCAGTTTATCATTTTTGCATCATCATTTGATCAGTTGCTGCCTTTCTGTTTAAGAATGAGCATTTAGTGTTAACACCTCTTTTATTTTTCATAGACAGGCTATCTTCCATTAGTCTGATGTTCGCTAATTAGACCAGCACCTAAACCTGTCACGGTTCACTGTTTCCAATCTGCAGCATCTTTACAGCAGAAGCACGTTTATCTTGAGTCTCCTTTTAGATGTTGTTACACTCATCATCAGGACTGTGTAATTTGTAAGTGACACACAGGAAAGAAATACAGCTGCATATTTTTCTATAGTTAATGGAGTTATAAAGCATAACTAGTGAGGAACCTCCTTGTGAATAAAAAGAAACATATGTTTGCAGTGAGATGGTTCCCTGAACTAAATAATTTACATATGTATTCTGCATTTGTCTTGGTGCTGCAAATAACCTACGTATGTGATCAACATCTGTCTTAATGCCAAGGGTCAGGCCTTATGACTAATGCTATTTGGACATTTCTTCTGTGACACCCACAGTAAATGCAAGTTACAATACTTTGTGTCAGTTGTTTGATTATATTACCACTCCTATATAATCACATCTCTGACAGTTATTTCCAGCATCGGTGCTGATCTGTCTTGGGAGAATTTATGCAATCCTTCTCAGCACTTTTCCCTGGCACTTTAGAAATGCTGTCAGTGCTGGGTAAGTCAGCCACTTGGAGATGTCAGTGAGAAAGGTGTTGATGAAAGCGAAACCAGTCAATACTGCTACTTAATTTACTTGGGAAGAAAGAATTATTCCTCGTTTTCTAGGTGCTGGCACTACCTGACTTCAGGAATTCAGATTTAATGTTTACTGTCCACGACTGCTTTCTGAAAGGTGGTTCAGTCATTTTTTTAAGCATGCATAATATTTCATAAAGTTAAAGAACACATATTAACTTGTACACACTTTCTTTCTTTACACACTGTATATCTGGTTTGTCTTTCAAGCACCCTGCTGAAGTCAATCCCCAGGATTCATTAGTGTCCCATACATGTCGTGTTAAAGTGCACACAATCAGCCTGTTGTGTGTCATAAGCAGTATTGCTAATCAAATTCAAGACTGCAAGCTACACTACACATTGAGCACTACTGCTTAAGCATCCACCATATGCCCATAGCAAAATTGTTTTAAGGTATGGCTTGTGTACACAATTTAAACAAGGGAATGTACATGAGCTAGAGTTCATCAAAGTGAATATGCAAGCATGGCACAATAACTGATAGGGCAACCTGAAATACATAAATGTCAGGTGAAGCTTAAGAATACAAGTGTACAAGAAAGTCTGATGCATTTATAAATTGCATTGAGTGAAGTAGTAGACATGTAATAACTTCATAGGCATTATCATAGGCAGTGGGAAAGAAAACACAGACAGTAAATGCTGAGAAAGTAAAAAGTGTTATTTAGAAAAGCATGTAAGTAACACAAGTTTATGTATTACCATGACTGATACATATCGAAATATTAATGCCGGTGTAATGGGAAAGAACATACATAAACTGCAGACCAACTAAGAAAATTAAGGATCACCTGGACATACTGCCATGGAAGTAGTAATAGTGGAAGCAATAACAGTTATGGCAGCAGCATGCATGTTGTTAAGGTTAGGAAGTGAGATAATGAATACATCCAAAATCAGTAAATAGTGCAATCCCAAAGGATTAACCACTGAAGCAGAACTAGAACTGTCATGTTGAATAAAAATGTATAGAAGATTATGTTGAGATATACTGGCATAGATTTAAAAAAATTAACAAATGAGTAGTAAGCATATGGGAGATGTGGGACTTGTCATAAAAAATAAATTCAGATGGAAATCTTGAGACACTCAAGTAACATGGATGCAGTCTAGTAATATCTACTGTTGTCAGTGCATGCCTATGGACATGATTAGATATATGTGAAAAGAAGACCGCTAATTACAGTTCCTCTTTAGGAGAAGTAAGCAAAACACAAGTGTGCCTGATGTCTGCATTGTGTAAAGACACCTACTGAATGCACAGTTTCACTTTACTACATATGATTGTAGATTCAAGCAGTTGTGCCTATTTAAGCATCGTTATTACTATTTAAAACTTGTTCTTTGGAGATTTCCTCCCGGGCCTCCACTGAAAAAGGGCACAAGTTCAGACAGACTAACCCAGTAAACAAATGTCAGGGATCCTTTTATCTGATCGAACATTTAGGTTAGCGAATACCTAAATGTCGATCTGGTAATAGAGAATGCAAAAAAACACGAACGACCAATTTAATGCAAGGACAGAATTCCCTTGGCTGTTATGCGTATTTGTCCCCTTTCCCCACTGTAGAGCGATCTCGGAGTTGGTATATTTAGTTAGGGGGATGTGGGGGGCACAGCCCCCAAATCGGGGGTGTGGGGAGCAAAGCCCCCCTTACTTCATTTTGGTTTACATTTTTTTTTTGTGGCCGAGGGAATTCATTCCCTACATTAAATCAGCCGTTCACTGTTTTAATTTTTCAACATTACCAGAAGCCGTGGTGGTGCAGCGGTAGCATTGTTGCCTCATAGCAAGAGGTTCTCCCGTTCATTTCTCAGCTGGAGCACCTTCTGTGTGGAGTCTGCATATCCTCCCTGCGGTCGAGTAGTGTTTGAAAGGCATGCGTGAATGGGCGTGCCTTCATTGAAAGTTGGGCGTTGAGCTGGCACATCGGCACTGTGAAAATCTACTGCCAATCATTAGCGGACCAGAGTTCCGCTGTGTCGACCCCTAACCAGGAAAAGCCAAAAGAAAAACAAACAACCAGTTTGACGTTTAGGTATTCGCTAACCTAAATGTTCGATCAGGTAAAATAGATGCAAATGTCAAATGAATAAATAAATAAATAAATAAATATTATGTGTGTAATTTATGTATTATGTGTTCCTGCTGCCACACATACAACTAATACAGTATAACAAAATACATTTCTGAAGGTAAGCACCAAAAGACAGAAAGAAACTACTGACCAAACTGCAGAAGTGTGCGAACCAAATACTCCACAATAAAACCACTGGTATATTGATGCTGTAGAAAATGCTGGTAGTCCACAAAGTAAAGCAAAAAAGTTTATTGTAAGACAATAGAAAGCTGGTAAGCAGTGCACTTTCGTCCTCAACAAAAGAACTTCATCAGACAAATTAAAATCAAACACAGAAAACATTTTAAAGACTCCCTTTGTGCTTCACATGATAGTAGCCACTCCCCCTAAGTAACAAAAATTTAAAAGGGCAATACAAACTGTGATGTCAATGACAAAATGTTAAATAAATATATGTTACTAGATATAAAGAAATATAGAAAATATATAAAAAAGATCATCCACTTCACAATTTTTTAAAAGAGCAATGAATAAATCTATAAATAAATATATACATATATAAATAAATAATCATCTGTTGAACATTTGTATGAAATAAGAACAGGCAAAGAGACAAATACTTGGTATAAACATACCTCAGAGAACAGTGACCACACTTTTAATTTTTTTGTTATTGATGGTGTTACGATGGATATCAGGGGAGGTGCATGGTCTGCCTTACTAGAAAAGAAAGAATTATACTGGCAGTTGTTATTAAATGCGAACAACTGGCCAGGTTTAAATTAATCCCTCTCCATTAATTCACTTTTAAAATTGAGAGCTTTAAACAGATGATTATTTATTTTATATATTTACAGATTTATTTATAGATTAATTCATTGCTCTTTTAAAAAATTGTGAAGTGGATGATCTTTTTTTATATATTTTCTATATTTCTTTATATCTAGTAACATGTATTTATTTAACATTTTGTCATTGACATCACAGTTTGTATTGCCCTTTTAAATTTTTGTTACTTAGGGGGAGTGGCTACTATCATGTGAAGCACAAAGGGAGTCTTTAAAATGTGTTCTGTGTTTGATTTTAATTTGTCTGATGAAGTTCTTTTGTTGAGGACGAAAGTGCTTACCAGCTTTCTATTGTCTTACAGTAAACTTTTTTACTTTACTTTGTGGACTACCAACATTTTCTACAGCATCAATATACCAGTGGTTTTATTGTGGAGTATTTGGTTCGCACACTTCTGCAGTTTGGTCAGACATTTCAGAAGGTAATGTACTATCATGTTGTAAATAAGAAATGTTTTTTGAATTGACCATTGCTCAGAACATTGTAATACCTGGATCACTATATGCAATATACCTCACAGACAAATGCAACAGTGCCATCAGCTAGTAAATGAACTGTAAATACTGCTATAATTTATGTACCAACAGGTATACACTGGCCTAGAAAAATGTTGGTATGCCCACATATTGGCCACTGCCTCCTCTGCACTGCCTTCAATACAGCCATGCTGTCATTGGTAGAGTTTCAGCATTTTTCCTACAAAACAACAAATGACAATAACTATTCCACAGCAGTGATTTTCTATGTTGCTCTGTGCTAACTGCTGTACAGTGGAATATATCATTATACTGGGCATGCTCATAAGGAAGTATAGCAATTACTGGATGAACATCACCCATCCATTCCAAAGCCATAACATAATATCATAACAAAAGCCCTTTGACACTTTGTGATAACTATGTAGTGAAGTGCACATCAAGATATGTTGAATTTTTTTTCACCATTGTGAACAAAATAAAAAAAAGGCAGAAATCACTGGATTGGAACATATGCAATGTGCATCACGTTCCAAATAACATGTGCACTAACGGATGATGCCAGACAAGATTTCATATCAGATATGTCAGACAACACATGCTCAAAGAGTTAAACTAAGCATTTTGCTTCAGTGCCTAAGACTTCCATTAAAGGGATTACAAAATGTGGCCGTTGTCTTCCCAATTGGAAATATTTACATTAAGTCAGATTGTAAACATCAATTGTTTTTGAAAAGCCAATCCTGCCTGTTACCATTCTTTTACATACTTAGTAGTTACACTGCTCCAGACTTGAACACCTGCCTATCAGAATTCATAGAACTATATATCAACCATTGACAGCATAGAAATAATTTTATCTGACGTGTCAAGAAGCACATTCTTGAATGATTACATCAGCAGTATATAGCAATGGTTGTCTCTCCCAAAATGTATTCTAGGGCTCAAAAACATTTAGCCCTAGTAGTCTGCACACAAGTGTCTGTGTGTGTGTGTGTGTGTGTGTCTGTGTGTGTGTGTGTGTGTGTGTGTGTGTGTGTGTGTGTGTGTGTGTGTGTGTGTGAGTGTGAGTGTGTGTGAGCCATATCACCATCTGTTGGGGAATCCAGTCCTACCTGTCACTACTATCTTACACACACACACACACACACACACACACACACACACACACATACACACATTGCCATATTTGAACCCCTGACTATCTAGGTATGTGCACTATAGAGCTACTTATTAACTGCTGGTGCCACAGAGGAATTCATAAGTAGAATATCCAGAAAACACATACATGAAGAGATGATTTCAGTGCTGTATTTGAAGTCATATGACTCACCTAAAATGTGTTTGAGTAATTGAAATGCTGTAGTCATGTAAGGGATTCCTCTACATTGGTTTATCAGCATCACGACTGTTTATGAACCTATTGCTACACAATTTCAGTTATTTGTTATACAACCACAGTAGTTGAAAATTGCTGTATTTAATTCCCTGCCTATCTAAGTCCACATTCAGGAGAGCTGTGTGCAAACTGCCTCTACCAAAGCAGACTTTAAACTACAGATATCAGAAAGCACATACTTCAAGGTCTGACTTAAGCATTGTTTTTGAATGCTCATATATCATCAAAAATTAAATATGAGAGATTGCATCCTTTAACCTTGTCAGCATTCACACAACTGTGAATCAACCATATCACCAGCTGTCACTTAAGACTGTCCTGTCTGTCACAATTGGTGTACACATGTACATTACTTGTACACTGCCTGAGATAAACCCATGCCTATCAATGTACACACTCTATGGAACTGTGTATTGGCTGCTCGCTCTGCAGGAGAAGTTTTCCTACAAGTGTGAGAAAGAACACTTTTGTAGAGGTGACATTATCATTGTGCTGCAAGGCAGATGTTTGTCTTAAAATTGAATGAAAGAGTTGTGGATGACCTCTCCCTGTGTGAATGTTTTGCCTGAGTGTAAGTGTACACACCAGGTTTGTTAAATAAGCCAGTCCTACCTAGCACATGAGTCAGAAATATTCATACTACTTGGTCATTGCTGGACTAAGGGAACACCTGCATAGCTAAGAACACAATCCAGAGGGCATTGAATCAGCTGCTGATGCCACAGGAGACAACTTACTACAAATGAGAGACATACTACATTTTAATGGATGATATCATCATTGTGTTGCAGCTTGGTACTACTTACTGCAAGTCAGAGACATAATACATTTTAAGGGATGGTATCATCATTGTGTTGCAAAAGGGAGTGAAATAATGGTGAGCCCTCTCTATGTGTAAATGCTTTTCCTGAATGGAAGTGTACATACCAGATGTGTAGGATAATCCATTCATACATTGGATTGGAGTCAAACACACTCACATTACTTAGTCATTGCTGGATTCTAGGACCTGCTTATCTAGGTCCACAGTCTAGAGAAAAGTTTATCAACGGCTAACACCATAGGACAAATCACGTGACAAATGTAAGATAGAATGCATTTGATAGGATGACATCATCAGTGCATTGCAAGACAAAGGTTCAGATTAAAAGGGATTGAAAAGGTTTGTGGAACCCTCACTAAGTGTAAATGTTATGTTTTCACTGAGAAGAAGTGTACATACTAGATCTGTTGGATAAACCTGTCCTATTTATCACTAGACTTGCAGAGACTCTTACTGGTTAATCATTGCTGGATTTGAACACCTGCCTAACTAAGTATATAATCTAGAGTACTGTGTATTAGTCATTTACACCACAGGAAAAGTCATACTGCAAGAGTTAAAAGGAAGGTATTTGAAGGGATGGCATGATCATTGCATTGCAAAGCAGATCTAACCATCCACAACCCCTTTTCCCATTTTTGCATATAGGGTTGGGGTGTCACTTCAGCAGAGACAATCATCTAGCCAAGATACACAATGCCAAGTGGCTAGCCCTGCTGTGTCTGTTCGTCCATACCACAGACTCACATGAAGATTCACACCCATGGCCAACTGACAGTGTCCAATCCAGCTACTGCATATTTTTGGGAAGTGTGAGGAAAATGGAACACCTGGAGGAAACCCAAGTGAACACTGGAAGGACATGCAAACCCCACACAGATAGCACCCCAGCCAAGAATTGAAATGGAGATCCTCTTGCTGTGAGGCAACAACACTATCCACTGCAACACTCAATCACATTTGCAAATAAATAGAAAATGTTATCAAAGAGAAAAACACTTGTATGGAACCATCTTCAACTCTACACTATTCAAATGTAACTTAAAGGATGGATGGATAACCAAAAATGCACCCCTGATTTAGCACCTGCCATCCTTCATGGATATAGGAAACATGTAAATGTCCTAATATATTCTTATTTGGCTTATCTCTGTGTTATTTGTATGCAAAACATAAAGGGTAAAAAAACACCAAAGACCAATAACCTAATAAGTGCCTATGAACTTATGAACCTATAGAGAATATGCTTTTCTAAACTTGCCCTACTTAACAATACTCAGGAGATGACAATGTTCACACCCATGATGTATGAAAAAATGAAAGAAATGATGGACAGAGGTGGATCACATTTGGGTTGCAATGCTAGGCTTTTAAGGGCCCTAGTGGCTGTTAAACTGGTATACACCAATGAATGTATAAACCTATGAAATGAAAAAGTGACATGCTGGTGCACTAGCAGAAAGCAGAAGGATACTGAGATGTTTGACCTAAAACTGATTGCAATTTTTGGGAAGCTCACTACCTATGTAAATGTTTTTCCTACAGGGAAGTATACACACTAGATCTGCTGGATAAACCAGTTCTACCTAGGACTAAAGTCAGATGCACTTTCATTAGTTAGTCATTACTGGATTTGAAAACTTACAAGCCTACATTCTACAGAACATTGGATCAACTGCCAGTATCACAAGAGAAGTCTTATTCCATATTTCAGACAGAACAGATTACATGACATATGTTTGAGTGAATGACTAATGTTTTGTAACAGCCAGATAAAACGGAAATGTGTTGATTACCACTCACAACATACTATAGCAACAACTCATGCATCCCATTCACAGACATTTTGTGTTGTGAAAGTTTTCTATATGTGTCACATTAAGGTATACTGAGCAGCTATGTGACAGGTGATAGTTACAGATGTCAGCCAGTGGAGTGCCACCCATGCATTCTTAACTGTTCATATCAAGATAAGTATCTGAAATTTTGGTTTTATTTTGGGGATCACTGACAAGTCTTTGTGGTGTGTGCAGAGTGCACATGGTAGCTACAAGACAAACAAGCAAAATATATAGAGTGTACTCACTAATCTGTAAGTGTGTGTCCAAGTAAAAATCATTTATATTATGAAGTAACCAGACAGCCTCAGAATGAACTACATATCTTGTCTGCAGTGAGCCAATAAACCAGACAGATGTAGTACAAGCCATTCCCATTGTTTTCTTCCTGTCACAGTAGTTTGTTAAAGTACACTGCTGGTAAGTTCATTTGTATGACCGATGATAAAGTATTAGCACCCATGAATTATTTTTGAGCTTTTTTTAACACAGAACAAGAAGTAGCTGTGGTCTGTGGCTCTCAATGCCAAGTTTGCACAAAGGAAGGGAATAGGCATATAGGCATTTCTGTCAGCCAATGTGTGTTGTGATAATATTTTGTATGTCATCATTACAGCTTCATGAGCAATACAGGAACATGTTCAAAATATGGAGCAGGCAGGGGCACACTTGTCAGCTGTCCAGAGTTTATCAGGATTTATTTACAGATTATTGCCTAATGTCTTTGTTGTGTTCCTGATAAAATCTGTGGTTTTCTGGCAACTCATTGAGGACAGAAGTCATTAAATAATGACATACATTTGCATTTCAAATTTCATACCCTTAAGATGCTGATGCATGACCTATTATTCTATCAACTTTGTATGTTTATAAATGCACTCTATAAAACATGTCCCTACATTTTAACCTTTGTCCCCTTCCAACTACTATTGACTTTGTCCAGATTTATTGCAATTAGAGTTGGAAAAGTATGAGCAGAAGTGGGATGTTGGCAGCCTAATTAACAAATAAGCAGGATACTGCTGGGGAACTAATACATCTATCCAGCACTTCACAAGGGAAAATGGTATGAGAGAGAGAGAAATCTTTGACTAGTGTTTGACATAATGCAGGAGCTGAACACAGGTCAGTTTCATCACCATTCTCTAGACATGAGCATTAGCTGAAAACACCCCTAAGGAAGTCATATTTCATCTAGTAGAAGCCACACATATGAAGGGTCATTGAGAAAAGTATGCAGAAATGGACTGTGTGTGCATCAGAGTTAATAACAGTAATAAGAATTGCAATGTCCCATATCATGAACATTAATCCTATAGTCTATAATTCATATAATAATGACTGTCTCATGATAGTGATATCAGTATTGTATTATGTCACACAGTAGGGCTGAGCATAGTAACATGAGGTCGCGTTTGCTATAGGATGTGAAGCAACAGTCACTCTTACTAAAGTATGGGTGGCAGTGTTGTTTGATACAAAGTGACATGCAAATGCTGAGGACAGAAATAGTTTGGTTTATGGACCACTTCTGGGCATGTGTGTAGTTTTTGAATCTATTTTTTGACCAGATTACAGGTGTGAAAAAGGGTTGATAAAACAGAGATGAAAATGGGCAGCAAGCAGAGGGTAGGACACTGGGGAAAGAATAAAGGAATGTGCAGGGTGGTGGTGGGAGAGCAGCATTTATATCATGCTATCAAAAGATGAAAATAGCAAATGCTATTTAATTGAACCTAAACTATCTAAACCACATAATATCGAACATTCAGAACAGGGAAAAAATTTGCTCTTCCGAAACACATACACACAACACAAGCACACCTAAAAAACATCAATCCACACACATACACTTAAAATCCTACAACTAACCCTACACTAAACTGTGCATACACTACTATCCATCCACTTACCTTAACCCAAACCCTAAACCTAAGGTCTGTCATTATCGCACACTCACCTAACTCGCACCCTAACCCTAACTCACTTAACCTGCCCCTAACCCTAACTCACCTAACCCGCGCACTAACCCTAACTCACCTAACCCGTGCCCTAACCCTAACATCCACACAATCACACAGTTACCTGAACTCGACCCGTAACTTTCCACCACAGCACTGAAAATAGCGAAGCCACAGAACCGGCCAACTGAATTCTTTCCCTAGGAAAGAATTCGGTGTTCTGCAGCTTCGCTATTTATAGTGTTTGCTGAAAATGGGTCGATATTAGAACATTCGAAGTTTTAAAACTTCGATGTTCTGATATAGACCCAGAGAGCACCATCGCTGTCTAGCTATCTACTTCTTCACAAGCTATCATTGTATTTGTACAAAGAATTTGAGGAATTTTGATAGACCATTAAGTGTGTATGCCAACAGTTTAATAATGTCGTGTGGCCATTTTCACAAAGTCAAGTGTGTTACACACATACACATATGAGAAGTGGAGCAATATGTATGGGGAATATTTTTTAGTAAGATTAATGTTGGTAAAGGTAGTTAGGAATAAAAGGAGTAGGTATGTAAGGTAGGTTAGTTAGCAGTTACAGGCATACAGCACATACAAAACAGACAGGGATGGTAATGGACACAGAAGTTTGGGGGACACCACTACTGACTAGGGAGGTGTATCCCCACCAACATGAGTGCAGTGGAAATCTAGTCTTTACCCATTGAGCTGTCCTGTTCCAGACACTTTAGGCAGTGCCATATGAAATAATGTGGCTTTTTGGTGCATGATTCTTTCCATTCCGTGATGTGGGCACTGAAGGCCCTCTCCATTATCTCCTATACCAGCCATGTCAGCTCTTGTCAGGTGACATAGTCACCACCTCTATTAGCACTATCCCAGTGGGTACTTGTGCATCAGACCTGATTCACAACTACCTGACACAAATGGTCCAGGTAGTGTAGGGTTTGTGGAGACAACACTGCAAGATTGGGACTCCAGAAGTGCTGGTTGCTTCTGCGGCCTGGGCAGCCTGCTGAGAGATGGTGGTCTTGGTAACTGTTGTAAGTGTAGCTCCCAGTGCTTGTGGTCATTCATGTTGCAGTAGGAATTATGATCCAAACAACATTAAATAAAACAAAAAAAGAAAAAAAAGATAAGGAGAGACAGAAAGAAAGATAGGATGGGGAAAAGCTGATAACATTGAAAACCATCATAAATGTAATTTTAATATATCCTAGTATGTGCATAGTCCTGCATAGCTATTAGGATTTGTCAAATGCACATATAGATGTTAAAGTACACATTAATCTCATCAATGTTAGGCACAATATGCAAATCATGTGATTATTGCACATATGTGTTATGCATTACAACTCATACAATTCCCCCCGGATTTACTAGTCCTGCACGGAAGTGGCTTCTTAAGAGCAGGACGGCAGCACGCCATGCATAGTAATGAAGGTGCTCTGCCTGAGCCATCAGGCTTACATGGAGCATGTACAAGTGCAGGGGGCATGTCTGAGAGCAGAGCCCACAGAATAAACACATTCCTGCAATGTGTGCAAGTGCATTTGCGTGGGGTTAAGCACTGCTGACACAGATTAAGCAAAGGAGAAGCTAACTGGGTGAAAGACACTGTGACAGGAAGATAGCAGTGTTTACATCCATGCAAACCTGCTTACAACTGCTTTAAAGTGCCTTAAGCACACTGTATCCAATGGCCGGTGTTCTGCCCAGCAACAAAACAAACAGCTTCTGCAAGGCTGGAACCCAGGACCATGCACACCATACACAAAATGGTTTACCACTAAGCCATGCCAGATATGCATAAATCGTATGTTGTCAGAAACATAACCCCAGCCCAGTCATGTAACAGTACAGAGAATATATGCCTACAGCTAGATGGACGTGTGTGCACAAATATATTACTTTCTAAATGGATACCATGTATCTATAGATGTAGCCACATATATATATATATATATATATATATATATATATATATATACATATATATAAATATCCAGAGATATATACATATATATATATATATATATATATATATATATATATATATATATACACACACAAATATATAAACAGATATACATGCAAATGCCGACAACTGCACATATATATGTCAACATCTGTATGTCCACATATACACAGCAAGTTACATATATGTACGCAGATATATGTCTCCGTAGGTATATACAGACATAGTTAGAAATATGCAAGCAAATATATATACCCACAGAGGTATATATGGCCAGACATCTGTAGATAGCAATGGTAGATGAACAGAAACATATATGTCCACATGCACCGTTAATGGGCTTGAGAGGCCCCAAACAATATACATCACATAAGAATTGGCATACCCTCCACCCAGCCAAACACATCTGCCCTGCAATACACTACCAAGTTCATTATGTTGTATGTGTGTCCTTGAAACAGGGATTTAAATTATCCCTCTGTTATGTTTCACATGTTGACATCACATACCCTTCTCCCCCACCCAGTAGGCGGGCAGAGCAGTACAGGCTCATCCACCCCAGGCCATCCCCAACCCATACATTCATTACCCACAGTTCCATTTCCCCCCAACCACTGCACACACGCAGCCACCATCCCTACCCTGGTTACTGGCCCATAGCTACCACACCACCACACATTGCACCCCCCTCGGGACCCATCCCGTATGTTGTCCCGACCCAAGTATCCTAGGTCTGGCACACGCTGCAGTCCATGCACATAGCCATGGGTACCTATGTAACTCTGGGTGTAGATGAAAGCTGAATAGCCAATGTTCGGGTTGTCCCACATGGGATGAATGTATTCCTGGTACTAACAAGAAATTACATGTGTGACTCCATGTACACTAACGGATTTAGTTGTAGGCATCACAAAGCATACGTGGCACACAAGGTTGGCCAGTATGTGCACGAAACACAGTATCCAGCAATACCAGTCAACATTACAGCATATGTAGTTAAATATGTAGAGGTATGTGCGTGTGTATATATATATATATATATATATATACCCATAACTAAATATATATATAGATATATATATATATATATATATATATATATATATATATATATATATACCTCTCCCTCTCTGTAGTATAAATTTTTACATACATAAACAGACATATCTATAAATACTCCAAAAAAGAATAAATAAACTGGTAACAATAAAAAGCACACCGGTGTTACCAAGATAAAATCACCAACCTTTCATTAAAACTACAAAAACTTCACTGACTAAGCGCTTTCACCCTGGTAGGGCATCTTCAGTCAGTCCATACATTTGATAATAATCCTTATATACTTTTGGTGGTCATCAATGTAATCAGCACTAATTGAACACAATGAGTTACATCATCTAATAATCTTTTTTCTATAATAATTAACCCTGTAGTTACCCATTAAAACATTTTATTGCTTAAACTTCAGGAGTCAGTTCTTACTAACTGAGTATACAATAATACAAAAGTGCAAAAACAAAATGTTTTTATACAAACTTAGATTTGTTGAAAAGACTATTCAGTATAAACTATATATTGTTAGACTATGAAATCAAAATCAAAATTAAAATATGAACAATAATAAATGAATAATTGATTTACAGCACAATTTACTAGCTATGGAGGTTAAAAACATCATTCAGAAGGCTTGGGAAGACACTATCCCTACAGAGCTACATGACACACTGGGTAAAACCCCCCTTTTTATTAACAGTAGAGGGTTAAACATTAAGGAGTGTTTAGAGAGTACACCGACAACTTTTGGCCAAAGACCTGCTAAGATGGCTAAGTGTGGCAGTTGCAAAGCATGTAAATACATCAACGATGGCCCCTATGTCTCTGTGGGAAATTACAAGTGGACATTAAAGAGTCCAGGCTATTGCAACTGCAACACTAATATGGTAATTTATGTAGCCACCTGTCTTTCCTGTCCAGCATTTTATATAGGTATGACTACCAGAAAGTTGAGATACAGAATTTTAGAACATTACAGGGACATTTAAAAATAAGAAACCTATTAATTCATTATATAATCATACGAATAACTGTTCTAATTTTAAAAAAAAATTGTGTTTTTTGTTATAAATAGGCTTTGGATAAAAGAGTTTGGGGGAGATTACAAAACTATCCTGGAGGTTAGGGAATGCCTTTGGCAGATTTGATTAGATGCCAACAATGTCCCTGGCATCAGTGAAGCTCTATCCCTAGCTTGTATATTAAAACATAGGGCAACTTGTATCTAATATTTTCCCAAGACATTTTGAATAACTCATGAACAATGATCCAACATTTATTTACTTTATATTTATTTTATTATTTTTTTATATAATTGGAGGTATGACATGATCAATTATTCATGTATTATTGCTCATATTTTAATTTTGATTTTGATTTCATAGTCTAATATATAGTTTATTCTCAATAGTCTTTTCAACAAATCTAAGTTTGTATAAAAACATTTTGTTTTTGCACTTTTGTATTATTGTATACTCAGTTAGTTATAACTGACTCCTGAAGTTTACACAAGAAAATGTTTTAATGGGTAACTACAGGGTTAATTATTATACAAAAAGATTATTAGATGATGTGACTCATTATGTTCAATTAGTGCTGATTACATTGATGACCACCAAAAGTATATAAGGATTATTATCAAATGTATGGACTGACTCTGAAGATGCCCTACCAGGGTGAAAGCGCTTAGTCAGTGAATTTTTTGTAGTTTTAATAAAAGGTTGGTGATTTTATCTTGGTAACACCGGTGTGCTATATATATAAATACCCACATATAGATATGTACATATGCAGACACCCCTACATCCACATGTCGTTAGATATATATATATATATATATATATATATGTATATATATATATATATATATATATATGCATATGTATATATATATATATATATATATATATATATATATATATATATATATATATATATATATATATATATATATATATATATATATATATATATATATATATATATATATGTGTGTAGATATATATATATATATATATATATATATATATATATATATATATATATATATATCTATATATATATATATATATATATATATATATATATGTGTGTGTGTGTGTGTGTGTGTGTGTATATACATAAATATACACACAGATATATAGCTATGATATGATACAGCACTTAAGAATTACATATTTTCACAGGCCGTACCAATGGGGGTGAGGGGCCCAATCAGCAAACGTATAACACATAGCATCAACCCCCACGCCCCCAGCCACACAGGGGAAACATACAAACAAACACACAAACAATGTAAACAATCCACTGCTCCTCAAACCACAGGCAGGATACAACCGGGGGGGGGGGGGCACAGTGGACCCGCTAAATCTAATGTTGGAACAGAGACAGGAGTGTCCTTTGCGGTACACCCCCAAAAATTGTCTTTTAATATGAGGCAACCCATGCAATGACTTATCAAGGCAGGGCATGCATGTACCTGGACTACAATGGTGGGAAAGCCTGATGACCCATGGGTCGAGACAACGTATGAGATGGGGCCCATGAAGTGGAGAGTAGGCAGTGTGTAGTGGTGTGGTTAGACCCGACCTGCACCCAGAGTAGGGATGAGTGCTGTAGAGGAGGTGCGGGGGGAAACTATGCATATGCAGTTATGGGCCTAGGAGTGCAGGTGTTAGCTGGAGCAGTTCTATTCGGACCACCCCAGGGATGTAAGCAATAGTGTGCATTGGGCAGAGCCGCTGCCTAATGAGCAGCCACTCCCGGTTTGAGTCCCACTGCAGCAGTCTATTTTACATTGCAAAGTACGGTATAACCAGATGTGTTGTTGCAAATCCCACTAAATAACATCAAAGAACCCATGGTCGCAATACCCCACTTTAGGCATGTAAACCAAACTACTTGGCATCACAAGGTATTATTGTTGTCAACACCCTCACCCAGGGGTGTGAGTGTCCAGACCTACTCCCAAATGCAGTGTATATGCACAGCTGTTGCTGTAGAAGAAATGGCCAGCTGTGGACCTTCCCATCGGCCTTCCTGCACATCCCTGGACATTTCCCTTACTATCTGCCTCTCTGTGTGCCCCATTAACACCACTTACCTATCGACCCCTGTTTCATTACTTTTAATGTTCATAGTCACAAGTAGGTGACACCCTCTTACCCAACTATATTGGCAGAATCTGGAACCCCCTACTCACATGTATTACCTCAGCTGTCCCACACAACACATGTAAATAACACATGAAGGAACACCTCAAGCACACTTGGATCAGCACATGCTCACCACCTGGTGAAGCCCCCCATCTAACACTCTATACCCCTACACCAACTAGTGAAACCGACACCTCCTGTCCTGCCTCGCATACAAATCCCAACATCCTGCAAACCTTCCCTATTGCTCCCCCACCAATCATTCCAACGGCTTACTATACAGTTACAATGTCCCCCCTCTACCTACATACCTACTCCTTCACTATTTTTTCTACTCTACCACTCAGGTATGGCATAACCAAACCTAACCCGAATACCTGAGTGTAATCTATCCAGAACTGTTAAACTGGAATTTCACCTCACCTTAAACTGACCTTTGTCAACAGTCATAACCGACATGTAAGCCTAACCTAAGCATGTATAATACCAACATGTTAATGTGAACTAAGCATGAAGAATGTGGTATGTAGCTATGGTAAGTCTGTTACTCTCTATGAATGTGTACACCTCAGCAGTACGGGTAATGTGTAGCTAGGGTTTACTGTGGAGGTCCACTCCCCGTGCCACCGCTGACAATGGGGAAGCATCCTGTCGGATTGTCCCGGACAACAAATGTGAACTAAATAGATGAAGTAGCACAGGGATATGTGGCAGCAAGCAGGGTTAAGGCTGTTTTGGCAGCGGTAAGCAATGCCCATATGTTAAGCAATGTGGAGGCCAGCTCGGTGTAAGACATCATAATCGGAGGTCAGCAAGGCTGAGCCTCGCGCACACCAGCGCATACCCGCCTACACTTCCACTATAGTGCCTTAGGCCCTCTGTAGCCAACAGCTCTCATCGTGCCCATTAACAAGATAATCAGCACTCCCAGGTTCCAAACCTCCCCCCTCCCTGCACACTATAGTCTAAGTGAGTTACCACAAAGGCATGGCAGAAACACACTCAGCTGCTATCATAAACATATCATCCAGCACAGTCATTCAACAGTATAGGAAATGTATGTCAGTATGTAGATCAATACCAGCAAACATGTGCAGATTGCTCAATCACAGTATTCTGAGCAGTCTATGTGTATCAATGAACAGTGCCTGTCCACACATACTGTGAGAACAGTAGTTTTGCACAATACTGAAGAGACAAATTAATAACGGTGGACACCATGGGGGCGTGTGGGTTTGCTTCATGCACAGAATGTCACACTTGGGGTATTGGATCCACAGAACCGGAAGATGAGGCAGGCCTGGTGTGTGAGCAAACCGCTGCTTCACAAACCCCTGGCAAGATGCTACCAGTGAGAGAAACAGTGTAGACCAGCAAAGTCTACTCGTGACACAACAACAGGTCCGTCCCTGATGGGACGTACCAAACCTTGTGGGTCACATAGATGTTCCCACTAGTATTGGAGAAGGATCAAGGGAAGGCTGAAATGTACGTGGACTAAACAGATGAAGAGTCGGCAGACGCTTGTATTGAGACACTATAATGGAGGACCACCGACACGTGCAGGGAGGGAAATGTGTGTGGTATGGCTGGGCTAGCAACTGGAGAATGGATGGATACTGTGTACGGTGAGCTCGGGGGCCGGGGGAAGGAAACATGGGTAGTAAAATATGTTAGAAATATGCAAATGAAGCAGAACAGCAATAGTGTAGTGGGTAGAGCACTCGACCAATGAGCAGGCGTTCCCGGTTCAGGTCCCACTGTAGCACAGTCTATATTTGTGTTGCAAAGCCCACTAAATAACTGATATCTATGAACTGGAGTACCACAAAAAATGCACATGTGACGTATCTGTGTCAGACGGAATAAGGCACTAGTAAGCAGGTGTAAGCACAAATAGGCAATAGTAGGCATATGCACGCAGTAGTAAGTGGGTGTACAACCATACAACTGCTTTAGAGTGCCTTAATCACTCTGTATCCAATGGGCTTTTGTCAGCCCGGCCACAAAATAAGCAGCCATGCAGGCCACGAACCCAGGACCCCATACACCATAGTCCCAGTAGCTATCCACCAAGTCATGACAGGCATACAGAAGAATGGGGTAGTAGTGAACATGTCCCCACCATAGTATAACTAAATTGAACCTGTGAAAGGCATCCGTATGCAGTCATGTGTACCATAACTGACTACAGAACATACATATGTGAACTGGAGTACAGCAGTAAGTCTAGATGTGATGTGTTAATGTAATAAAGTGTAGAAGTTCTCAGGACCCAAGATAGTGTCCGTACACATGTGTCGAGGATACATGACACATATATAACAAGTGGTGAAGGGGAAATCAATGCCAAAAGGTGATTATCATGCAAATCTAATAATGCACAGCACTAAGTGTAGCACAGCACTGGCTCCCAGACTACCGGCAGGATGCTACCAGTGGGAGACAAAGTGTCACCCTGCTAAATCTACTCTTAAACAAACACACGTCTGTCCCTGGTGGTATGACCACAAACGTCTGACAAAAAGAGTCCTCGGAGTAACATACCATGCCTAAAAATTAAGCACAGACGGTGATGTATGCATGCGGACTACATGTGTGGGAAGCCTGAAGATCCATGGGTAGAGACAACATACGCGAAGGTTCCCGAGAAGTGGAGAGTGGGCAATGTGTAGTGGTGTGGTTAGATTAGGCTGGAACCTGTAGGAAGGATGACTGATGTGGAGGGGGAAGGGGGGGATGATGGGTACAACATTATGGACCGAGGTGTGCCATAGTTGGATGAACCTATTCTAATGGGACCAGCCCGTGGATGTCAGCGAGAAAGTGGGGGGGGGCATAGGGAAGGTACTGGGACATACCATTTCCCATGGCAAACCATGTTATGGGTAATATGTATGTTGAATAACCCACAGAATAACATATATACATGAACTGGAGTACTGCAGCCATGAAATAACACACACACACACACACACATATATATATATATATATATATATATATATATATATATATATATATATATATATAAATAACAGAAGTACTGCAGGAAATGCACATGTGAGGTGTCGGTATCATAATGCATACAAAAGTAGTTAGGTTAAGCAGCAATAAGCTGTTGTAAGCATATGTCAGCACTAGCATCCGTGTTTATGTTTCCAGGCTCAGCAAATCTGTCGCATACTACCTGTAGGCATATGTAACCGGAGGTTTGTGTTTGCGTGACTGTGAGCACTGTGTGCACAAAGTAAGCAATGTCGGGGCTAACCTGGTGTAACTGGCTGTTACCTGCAGTTGGTGAAGCATACCATTGCATAAAGATGCTCATGACTGCTTACAAGTGCCTTAATCACCCTGCATCCCACCGCCCTTATTCAACCCTGCAACATAATTGACTGCCACTGCATGTCCTGAACCCAGGACCCTGCATACCACAATCATAGTGAATTAACACTACACCATGTCAGATATACAGACATCTGATGTATACCCAGATATATCATGCAGCACAGTCAATCTGCATAAGGGGAATTGAACTAATAGCATAACACTCAACCTCTTATTGCAAACATTGTGGACACAGTGTGACAAAAGTGGGGTACATATCTGGACACATATGAAATATTGTTCATATACATGTAAAACGTTGCTAGTTAAACAGTGAACTGTTGTAACATAATCTGAACAACATGATGTCTGTAACTGTAATGTATCAGCATTTCTGACTGACCACGTGCCTGACATCATCCACATCAATTGGCTAGATGAATGTGGGGCAGGCCAATATTCTGAGCCAATCATGCATGGACATATGGACAGTCATAGATCTGTATATGTAGAGAGTTACACAGGTACATATAAATGTCCGACTCACACAAACATCATATCACATCAATGGTATGTAGGTGGGTGGATACATATGTCCACATATATTTTGATATTAATATAGATATACATATAGATATACAGATATATATGTGAATTTCAGCACCAGATAGGAATAACAACTGGAACCCCCACCACAAAATAACTGACCTTATGCATGGTTGATGGAGGTGAGGGCTCACATGAGGGGAACCTGGTGATGACTGCTATGTTCCCCCCACCACAGCCGTAACAGATATGCTGTGCAATGCAATATCCAGCACATGCAGTTCTTGAATCCAGGACACTCCGCAACACAGCTACAACCATCTAACAATAGGCTACTACAGCTGTAGAAAGTCAGGGCAATAACCAAAACATATCAACCAGTCCAGTCATGCAACTGTACAGAGAATGTATACCATCATCTAGATGTATCTGTGTGTAAATATATTACTATCTACACTGCTACAACATATCTCTATAGCTTTCTAACACTATATAGATATATATCACTATATATGGACATATATACATGCTGATGGCTACATCAACACATATAAGTGTCTACACCTATATGTCTACATATACACGTTACATATGTGTATGCAGATATACAGCTATGTAGGTATATACGGACATAGTTACATATATGTCAGCAGATATGTATACATCTATATCAGTACATATGGCCATACATCTGTAGAGAGCAATGACAGTTTAACAAACACACATATGTCCACATGCACCGTTACTGGGGTTGACAGGCCCCACACACTATATGTCATGTACAAGTAGGCACCTACCCCCTCACAGCCAAACACATCCACCTGCAATACACTGCCAAGTGTTGCAGATCCCATAACCAGGACCTGACACGACATGGGCACAGGAAATTAAGAGTATAACATCCCACCTGTATGATGTCAGGCTGGTATTGTTCACATATTATGCAGTACAGTCTGCCTCCAATAGGTAATGTAAACTGTGGTAGCCAGAAACATCCCCAGGATACAGATACACATACACACATACGCAGATATGCAGATACATACACACATATGTGCATATGCACACACACACACACACACACACATATATATATATATATATATATATATATATATATATATATATATATATATATACATATATATGGATATACATGTGACTACACATAAAGTTATATGCACAGTAGGATACATATGTAGTCGGTCCACACAATATGGAACAGTCACTATGCCTACAGCTAACCCCTGAACAACCGGACACTGTATGGGCCACCCATACAAATGACGACTGTTGCCTGCAACATATGCCCACAGAGAGGTCACTGGGAAAAACTCCATACACAGGCTTGCAGAAATGGAATACCTTTCATTGTGTACCATGACAGTTCTACATGCCATGTCATATAGCTGTTCAGACAGTGACATCCATATAATCAGAGGGATGCAACTGTGAAACAGTTACACTAATGCAGTAGTCAGGTAAGGTTCACAACCGACTCTGTCCAGGTAAAGTCCTTAGATTTGTACAGTAGTGAGGACTGAATGGGCCACAGGATACCAAATGATCAACAGTGTGTAATGCAGGTGTATAGTTCAGCAGCTGCTTACTACACTCTGTACAACAGCAGTGGGAGGGAAGGATGTCATGTGACCACATGGGTTGTAACTGTGACATAACAAGGCATAACTGACACCATCACATGCACACTGACAACAAAAAAGTCCATCTGGTGGGTGGCAGTAGGCTTGCAGTAACTGAAAATATGTACATGATGTACATATTGGTGAAGTATACGGCACTTTACTTCCAGAAACATTACAGCAGCTCACCCAACACCCCCACATATTTAACAGCCAAGGACATTTATGGTGCCCCCCCGACTCAATAATACAGGCTTATATAACACTGTTACATACACTGGCCTCTGGAGTGTATAACAGCACGCACGTATTGTGTAGGTAACGCCCACACATATATAACCCCAGCCCCAATGTATGTGTGGGGGATACAACAGATGTGAACTGATGTCAGCAATGGCAGTGCGATATACTCACAGCCCACTATGGGACACCTCCCACAGCATGTCATATTTGCAAAGCTTGATATGTAGGTCATGTACTGATAGCACTCCACACACACATTGCGAGTGGGATATCAGACACAGGACATGTGTGGTGGACAGACAACACTTTAGGCATACAACTGGCCACCAAGAGGATAGGCCCACAGTTGAGGGCTATGCAGACAGACTGCATTCCAATGTAAAGTAGTATGTACACACACACCCTGTAACACCAGTACTATACAAAGCAGAACACCACTCTACTCACACTCTGTCTGTAGTTCCTGAACCGCCTACACATATGTAGCTGCCCTGAGTATGCCGATTCTCCTGTAGAAGTTATTGCTACCTGCTGTCTATAACACTGATTCCTACACACATGTAGGACTGCACAAACATCCACAGACTGTCGAGGTTATGTCATCAAATATAAACCCTACTGTACATAATATGTGAGACAGTCTGATATCTCACTGGCATGTTAGTGGATATGATGACATTAATTATGGTTTACACCAAATACGCACCACATCATAAACTACATATGTGCACAGGTTGGCAGAGTTGTGGCTGGCAGCACATACACAGGGCCACTAATGATATATTGCTGTGATAACCTCATACATTTACTGTTGTAACAGGGTTTGTGGCAACATATGTCTTATGAGGGATAAGATGCCAGTAACTGTCACAGCTTTCACCATCTACACACTGCAATCCTCACACTACTGTCTGCAGTCCACAGATAGATGCTCCATAGGTAACACATGGAACCAACGGCACAACACACTGCCCTGTCTGCAGATGACCCTGTAGATGGGGATTCCACATAAACATGGAACTGACATGGCAGGTATGGAGACGTGTAGAAAAGACATATCCACACACACACACTGTTAAACCAACAGTACGCCACATGCAGTATAGCAGCACTTACAGTCTGTAGGCGGGTCAGGCACATCCCCCATCCTGTGTGTTGCCCTGTTTCCACAGTGTATGTTGTTGAAGGTAAATCCCCAATCCATAGCAGATGCTGGTTGCCAACCAACTGATCTAGTTCCTGCTCACAGTGAATGACAAGGACCATCACCAACATGATGTTCCTAGATATTGGAGTGTGTTTCCATGCAATTGGCTATGGGACTGTTATCACAGCTGTTCCACATGCAATAAGCCAGGCGAGGGCTGTGATTCATGCAGATACCATCAGCTGATCATGAGCATCACTTAAAATACACATGCTGCTGCCTAAGAAAAGCTGGTGTAGGTCTCCACATCCACCAGAGAGGGAGTGGGAGAGACAGACAGAGGCAAAGACATGTCAGGGAGGGGTGGTGGAGTAAAACTGCAGCTTGTTTGTGTCACACACTTACCAGCACAGTGTATCAAACCCCTGACAACTATGTACTACTTCACAGTTCGATGCAGTTATTGGATGCGCCACATGGGTTACCTGTTGTGGAGCCCTCAGAACATATCTGTGATGGTGCGTGACATCTACCACAGGGATATGGTAGCTCTGCGGTAGGTGATATACATGTGCCTGTCAGCATGAACAGGTGCCAACGTCAACACAGCCACATTCTCACAGGGACACACCACAGGACCAGGGGTACAGCACATCAGTAGCGGGATTGCCACAACACATCACTGTGCAGGTACCACATGGGTCATATGGAGGTGGTATGGGCAAAGGGTATGAGGAGGTGTCTGACATCTGACAGCATGCTTCTGTATGTGCATGGGGGTTGTAGTGAGTGTGGCTGTGAACATACGCACCACACAACACACAGAGAAACACACAGGGTGCCAGTACTGACATGTATGGGTGCATGTCTGCATGGGTGTGTGGTGGTCGACTGCGGCAGCAGGCTATACAAGGGTAGGCGATGGATATACCTTGGCATCACACCACCTGACAATAGTCTGCATTGTGTCTCAGGGCTGTAGTTTCTGCCCTTGTCCACACAGTTAGGTATTGTATCCGCCATCAAGTCACCTGGGTGACTATTGTGTGTGGCCAGTGCTGTGCTTCTCTTGCCATGTATGTGTTCCTTATTCCATGACATGGACATTGTCTGGGATGTGCACAGCTCCCACATGCATGTACAGTGACATGTGGATCTGTACCTGGGGTGTCTGGCCCATGTTGTGCACACATATTACCATCATATGTACTAGTGTTTCCCCCTGTGGCAGGGACCAGTAGTGGCCAGCATGTTTACCTACACCTACATTGATAGCATGCTGACAGCATTCCCTGGTGTCAGTGGCATCTGTCCATACTGGACATGCTGTCAAACATGGTATGTCCATTGTGGGACACAAGTGATGGCACCACAGGTGGTGCAGGTGTCCATTAAAGAATATGGGGGAGGTGCACTGTCAGCATGTACGTGCATATTGGACAGATGGACAGGGGACATGCCCTCTGTAGCCTACTGCTATCACTCCATGGTTACTATCAGTGGGCAATATGCAGTGTACTACCCACATATTGGCTGTTGCCTAGGCATGTGTGTGCATATGAGACATGTTGAGAGTGTGCTCTGGTGCTCTGGGTAATACTGTGGTTGCTAAATGTGATTGCCTGGCCTTGATGTCACATGTATATAGGCTTTGCACCCCAGCCTCACAGCTATTTCACATCTGTTATCCCTGTATGGTGCTATATAGTAGGGCTGCCATATAAGACTTATGCAAAACCCACTCCACATTGGCCACAGGTGTCACACACTCACAACCACCTCTACACAGGATACAAACACACACCTGTTATGTCTGGGAGTAGAACCCTTACCTAACTAGTGTATTACACCTCAGCACTACGTAGTTATAGTACACGTTATGCACATTACTGAAGTGCTCTTTCCCCAAGGGTATATTCCACAATGAATGACATCAGCAGGATTGCCAAAGTAGGCCATTTGAAATACACTGCGGGTGACTACCCTAAAATGCATTGCTCCCTACACAGACAGTGAGACACACACAAAACATTCACAACTGACATGTGTGGGTATAGAAAACCTGACAGAGGTGTATACCACACTACTACATGGAGCTGTTATAGGATATACCACAGGGATTACTAGGGAGGTCCTTCCCCAAAGCTGTATTTCACAAAGAATGTCATCAGCTGGATTGCCAAAGTGGGCCATGTGAAATGTAGTGCGTGTGACTAGCCTATAATGCATTGCTCTGTTAACAGACATGGACACACACAAAACATCCAGAACTGCTATGGGTGGGGACAGAATCCTGCCACAGTTCTAAATCACACTCCAGTGGTACGCAGTTACAGGACACACTACGGTGATTAATGGGCTACTACCTTCCCAGAGGTGTATTCCTAGGTGGGTGACATCAGCAGGCTTGCCAAAGTCGAGTATAGGAATTGTAATTCGAGTGGCTACACTAAAATGTATTGCTCTCTACACAGACAGAGACAGACAAACACACACACACACACACACACACACACACACACACACACACACACACACACACACACACACACACAGTTGCCACGTCTTGGGTGAGAACACCTACCTAGCTACTTTATTATTCTACAACAGTATGCAGTTACGGGATGCGCTACAGTGATTACTGGGCTACAACCTTTCTGAAGGTGTATTTCTAGGTGGCTGACATCAGCAGGCTTATCAACATCAAATATAGGAATTGTAATTTGTGTGGCAACACTAAAATGCATTGCTTTCTACACAGATAGATAGACACACACACACAGTTGCCACGTCTGGGGTTAGAAAACCTACCTAGCTACTTTATCACTCTACACCAGTACACAGTTACGGGACGCAGTACAGTGATTACTGGGCTACAACCTTCCCGGAGGTGTATTTCTAGGTGGGTGACATCAGCAGGCTTGCAAAAGTCGAGTATAGGAATTGTAATTTGTGTGGCTACACTAAAATGCATTGCTCTCTACACAGACACACACACACTTGCCACATCTGGGGTTAGAACACCTACCTTGCTACTTTATTACTCTACAGCAGTACACAGTTACGAGAAGCTGTATGGTGATGACTAGGCTGCAACCTTCTCAGAGGTGTATTTTTAGGTGGGTGACATCAGCAGGCTTGCCAAAGTTGAGTATAGGAATTGCAATTCATGTGGCTACAATAAAATGCATTTCTCGCTACACAGACAGGCATACACACAGTTGCCACGTCTGGGGTTAGAACACCCACCTAGCTACTTTATCACTCTACAGCAGTACACAGTTATGGGACACGCTACAGTGATTACTGGGCTACAACATTCCCAGAGGTGTATTTTTAGGTGGGTGACATCAGCAGCCTTGCCAAAGTTGAGTATGGGAGTTGTAAGGAGTATGGCTACCATAAAAAGCATTGCTCTCTATGCAGACAGACATGCACACTAACACACACACACTTGCCACATTTGGGGTTAGAACACCTACCTAGCTGCTTTATCACTCTACAGCAGTGCACAGTTACGGGACGCACTATGGTGACTACTAGGCTGCAACCTTCCCGGAGTTGTATTTCTAGGTGGGTGACATCAGCAGGCTTGCCAAATTCGAGTATAGGAATTGTAATTCATGTGGCTACACCAAAATACATTGCTCTCTACACAGACAAACACACAGACAGTTGCCGCATCTGGCATTAAAACATCTACCTAGCTACTTTATCACTCTACAGCAGTATACAGTTACGGGACATGCTACAGTGATTACTGGGCTACAACTTTCCCAGAGGTGTATTTCTAGGTGGGGTGACATCAGCAGCCTTGCCAAAGTTGAGTATGGGAGTTGTAAGGAGTGTGGCTACCATAAAAAGCATTGCTTTCTACGCAGACAGACATGCACACTAACACACACACTTGCCATGTCTGGGGTTAGAAGATTACCTAGCTACTTTTTCACACTACAGCAGTATGCAGTTACGGGACAGGCTATGGAGATTACTGGGCTACACTTTTCTCAAGGATGTATTTCAAAGTGGATGATCTTAGCAGGATTGTCATAGTAGGGCTATGGGGAAGGCAGTGTGTGTGCATGGGCCATAACCCATTCATCTAGAGGTTGACACACCACATGCGGGCATACACAGGGTTATATTCCACAGGTACGTGTATACAGCTGCTAGATGACTACTTCCTTGTACAGTCATGTTGCACAGCTAGCACTTGCACCACATAGTCCGCTAATGTCTACAGTGAGTGACATCTCAGTATCATGTCTTTGTAGTAACTTGGCTGTGTGCTGGGTGGGACAAGCCTCATAATGGTTGGCTCCTTGTCATAGTCACTCTCTCCCACACATCTATGTACATGCACGCTTGGCTTATTATAGTGTATTATCCTTGGATATATGCATGTATTCCTATCCACTGTGTGTGCAAAGCATGGGTGGTGCATACTGAAGAGTGTCTGCACTAACATCTGCGACTGCCAGATATGCCTGGTCTACTGTTGTTTGCAGACATGGGCTTCTTTTAGTTAGGTGTGTTAGCATGCCCAGTATGACCTTTCAGTATATTGTTGACTGACATTGCCTTCATTTCTCTAAGTGTGTGAGCATGCCCAGTATGCCCTCCTGTATAGAATGTGTGGATCAGTACTAGGTAGTTTGTACTCCAGTGCAGACCTTTGTGTTGTATACCTATAGGTAGCAAGGTGTTTATGCTGGGTATCCATCGATCATTTGGCAATATGGTGACAAACTGTGCAGGGGATAGTGTGTACTGTAGGTGATTGTGTCTGTGTTGCTTCAGCCACATGGTATCGCTGTTAGCAGAGATATTCAGACATGCGTACTGTTATACACAGTGATGTTGTCTGTCTCCATATACTGCCAGGTGGACATTCTTGCTCACAGTGCTGTCTTGGGGGACAAAAGTTTGTCCGGTATTGTGGGCAGACACCTACGTATTCATGGTAAGTTATGCCATTCTGGAGTAGGAGCTGCAGCACCTGCTGCTGGGTCTGTGTATCCAGTTCAGCACCTTGGTAGAGTGCTGGCAGGGAATCCTATACTTGTACACCCACTGAAAAGACAGTCTGGGCTTATCTTGCTGTGGCAATGCCTCACAGCTGTACAGATTCGCAGAGGTTGCCCAGAGGCAGGGGTCATGGGTCAGGACATTAACCCTCTTGTGGTGTACGGGCATTTTCAGCCAGGGATAGTGTGGGCACACAGCTTGGTGTCAGACCCAGCACATTCCATGCTGCCCATGCACCCACCCCCCATCTGTTATTCTAACCACTTTCAGACATTATGCATACATTCTCTGATACTTTCAGTAAGGGTATCACCCCATCACAGGTATGTGTTAGTGTTGGTCCACAGTTCATGCAGTAGGACATGGTGGACATGTTACTATGGTTTGCCCATATGGCCTTGCATATGGCTTATGTGGAGTGTGTTATGTTGTTATTTGGGTGTCCATGACTTCACATGCATTGGCAGTACATGTGAGACACAGGCCTTTGGCAGAAGCCTGTGGGGTATTAGGTGTTGCTGCAGGCCACATGTGGCAGGCCATTGCATTCTGTCAGGCCTAAAGTTGCAGACCACCAGACAGTATATTCCCCTGGGGTGTCAGGGTAGGTGTGACAGGTGTTCATGCAAATTACTTCTATCAGTCTTGATCAGGTGGTGTGAATGCTGGCAGGGTGCCACATACAGTTATGGACACACCTGCATGGGACACCTGCACTATATGCTGCATTCTTCCACTATTGCCATGTACAGGAGGGGTCATACTGTACCCATTCCCCACAGCAGGGATAATGCCAGAGAGGTACCTGTGTGTGGTGTTTGCGTAAGCTGGGCGCATGTGTGCTATAGACAGTACTTGCAGCTGACACACAGATATGCATGGGGCATTCCTGGTATGCTGGCATGTGCAGGTACACCAGCTGTTTCCCAATACATCAGTCCTACCTCCTTTGTGATCTACATGTGTTCGGCCAGACATCACCAGATTCCCCTACTACAGGACCAGTTGCTGTGATGCATACCTGTATGTACAGTTCCAAGGGTGTCTCCATTTCACAGTGATACAATGTATACTGTATGTCTGGGGTACTTTCCCCCGTGTACTGCTTGTATATCTAGCCCAACAGCCATGCCATGTCAATCTTTCAGATGGTGACATATGAGCACCATACATTTACATTGGCTTACTGCTAGCAGGTGGTATACTGGTGGGGATTGTCCTTGAAACTGCAGTTGTGAGGGCTTGTCCCTGTCATCAACAGTACTGGGCTATGACCACAAGGTCTTACCTCAACATGCATACATACTGACCACTCTCACACAATATGGGACACACACCATCCTACCACACACAGACCTGCATATTGTGCACATGCTGCAACCTATCCTGCTACCTTGGGCACCTCTAGGCATCTCTGCTCCACTTGTATTATACCTACTCATGCATGTTACTACATTTCTACACAGGATTGGTGGGGCAAACCTGACTGTTATTACATTTCTATGCTGGAGCGGGGGTAGGGGCACACCTGACTGTTCTACATGTCTACATGGGAGTGGGGTGAGCACACCTGACTGTCATTACATTGCTATGTAGGATGGGGGGCACAAGTGATACTTGTACACATTTGCTATGACTGTATTGGTATGTCATGTACTCCATTTCATTCTGTATTGCTAACTATCATGTCTAGAGGCACACCAGTGTACTACAGATCGTGGCTTTGGTTGCCCTATATATTATTGTCTGACATCCTACCCTTCAGAACTGGCATCCCACTGCCTGCTCTGCTGTGGTCTGTCTGTGTAGGCCTGGGGGTGGGGTTAACCCTAGCCATCATTCTGGGGCCATGGCACAGGCCCTGTTTGGGTTTGTGTCCACCTATCCTGCTTGCTGCGACTGTTGTTGGATACGTGAACCATCCTGACTGGCATGTGCGGGTCATATGGACACACATTTCGCACAGCACATTTCCTGCAGTTGCTTCTGTCTCCCTGTGTAGTACTGGCTACTAAGTGTTACACATGTCAGCGTGGCACTATGGGTGTCTACTGTCTGCTGCTGTAACATTCAGCCACCCAATTCCCTTGCATGCTCACATACATACCATAGCTACAGGTGACAACACATTCTACTCCATTTGGCAATTGGTAGGTTGAATGACTTACCTTGTGGGTGCACCAGACTTGCGGGTGGTGCTGGAGGGCTGCCTATGTCAGATGCACATAGTACACTCCTTATACATGGTTGAGCGCAGGTGGTGTCATGTTTGGCATCTCTTTTACTGTATGTGCGAGTTGGAGAGAAGTGTCATTCCCTGGGACCCAACTGTGTCAGTGCATGTGCTATGCATTGCCTCTTTGCCAAGGCCAGGGCATACTGGGCATGCCTCCTTCTGCCTACTGGGGCAGGCTGAGGTTCTTCCTCCTCCGGGTCACTCTGTGCCTGTGCAGACCTTGGCATTGGTGGGTGGGCTGTGTGGCCCTGCCCCATGCTGTTCCTGCTGCAGCTGTTTCCTCAGGATCATATTGTGCAGCATCACAAATACCATAACAATTTGGGTACATGTAGCTGGTGCATACTGCAAGGCTCCACCAGATGTGTCCAGACACTGGAACCATGACCTGAGCATCCCGAACACATGCTCTATTATATGTCTGGCTTGTGCGTGTGCCTCATTATGGCATTGTTGTTCAGGTGTGTGTGCATTTCTAATGTGTGTCAGCCACGGCTCCAGTGTGTACCCAGCATCCCCATTAGGTGACCATAGGGGATGTCCCCATTGGCAAATCTCTGGTACAGCTGTGTCACATGCCATATGTGGGAATCATCATAGCTTCCAGGGCAGCCAGCACACACATTCATTATAATGCCCTGAGCATCACATATGACCAGGCAGTTGATGGAGGGGATGCCCCTGCGGTTGATGTAGGCCCTACTCCGCTCACCAGGTGGTTCTTTGATGCATATGTGCATGCAGTCTATAGCACCCCCTACCCCCGGGTATTCTGCTATTTGGTGGAAGAGACACATATTGCTGGTCAACACCTCATGGGTGTTAAGGAAATATACCTGCTCATTGGCATGTCCTGACATGGCATCCAGGAACTGGTGGAATACTCTGGATGCTGATGCCTGTGAGATCCCCATGTTATCCCCAGTTGTGCTTTGGGAGGTACCTGTGACTAGTATACCTAGACCTACACATACCTTGTTATCCACTGGGATGGGTTGCCCTCATTCGGTTTGGTGTGTCAGGTGTGGCCAGCACAGCTCAACTTCTTGCTGTAGGTGGTCTCTGTCCACCATATAGCGCTCCACTATCTCAAGCTCATGTAGCCATTGGTAGGATACCCTGGGTCTGTACACTCTTCTCCGTCTCCTCACTGTGAGTTGTTCGGCAATATACACATTCTCACCACCCTCAACCTCTTGCACATGTTGTTCTACGTCGCCTGCTGCAGCCCTTCTCATTTTGTAGATTTGTTTGTTAAAATTTCCCCGCTTGTATACACCGGTGGTGTAGAGTGTGGGAAACACCAGTTGGGAAAGTGTTTGCTTAGTTTATATAGTGTTCTGGGCTGGGCTCGGCTGTTGCCTGTGTAATTGGCTGCTTCTGATACATTTCACCTGCTAGATATGCTAGTTCTCTTTGATTGCCTTCCTACTGCTGATTTCCCTTCCCATTGCCCTTCTGTTTGGACCCGGGGCCATGCCGCACAAACAAAGTACTCGGATGTGCACACTGTTGCTGTTTCCTGGTTTTACTTCTTTTTTCTTCCTGTAAATCCCAGTGTGTGGCACACACACCTGCTTACAGTTTGTAAAGAGTGCTGGGCAGGTTTAGACACAGCCTCTAGCTTGGCTGTGCTTAGGTGGGAGCATACCCGAGCCACAGTGCTCCAATCTGCTTACAGTATGCCTGACACACCCACCCATGATGTCACCTACCTCCTAGTCTTGCACTCAGCTATTCATACTCTTATCCTGTTGGGACCTGCCTCACATACTGGGGAAAACCAGGATTCACTATCCTTCCCCTCATTTGCATAGGAATGCCTGCTAATGCATAGTTACATGTGTCACAATGTGCTACCCTCCTTAACAACAACTATTCACTAGCCAGGTTGTCTTTTACCTGCCATTGACTTGCATGGTGGAATACTGATTTTAGTTAGACTGCTTTTTTAGGTTTATTTTCTTATTTCCCCTCCACGATCCAGTTTGTGCTCCACTGCCCTGCGTAATCGGCGGACATATAATAAAAGTTGTATTTTGTACGTTTTGCATTGTTTGCAATGCCAATGGCCTTATACTTGGCCATTGGCATGCTTCCTCAATGATATGCAGCCTTTATTTGGAGCTGTCATGTCCCTGTTTTGGATTTTGCAGTACCGTACTCAGTTACTAACCGAGTATATTTCTGCATATTACGCTAGTCCTGCACTCCCTGATTCCTGCTTCCTGAATGGCAGATTTACCTCATTTGCATGGTTTTCACCTGCAAATGAGGTAATTTGCATATAGGGGTTGGGAACATGCAGCACTACTGCTAGAGCGCTCGCGCACGTCAAACGGCCATGTACATGGATCGGTCAACCACCATATTGGCAAATTTACCTCTAGCACACCATGCAAGCTTTTCAGAATCCGGGGGAATGTCTAGGTTATATGACTAAAATATTATTCTACATTATTGATTGCAGATTAATAATTATTTAGTAATGCAGACTAATTACTGGGTTTAGCATAATGGTTAAGGTCTTCTTCTTATTTACACAAGGTACACGGTTTGATTGTTCCCTCATTTTATTTGCTAGGATTAAAATGACCATTCAGCCTAGTATTCAGTTATGAACTTATGCTGCTGCTTGGACTTGAACCCACAGACATTTAAAGCAATGTTGGAAGAGCTATTCATCCTGGTATGTACAATATGCATAAGTTTTAGTTTGCCATCTCTTATAGCACTATGTCAAACAATTGTGTACTGATGTCCACAGGAATGATAAAATTATTTCATAATCACAGCTCTTATGAAATGGCTATCAGGTATTCCTGAGACATACATACTCCATGCCTCTCTGTGGTGTCATAGTTTCTTCTGATTCCCCTCAATATTTACTTCAATCTCTGCAGAAGCTACTCAGAACAGAAAAAAATAATGAACACCTGCTTGTATTGGCAAGTCATAGTAATGCATTGCCTAGCAATGGACCACTATACTTATTCATCTGTGGTGGGTTGTGGATCTTATAACATTCTTTCCGTCAATGAAAGTGGTCCTGTTTGCACCTTTTCAAGTCACTGTAATGGTGATGATATTGTTCACCAGTGCATATGATGCCAATTGCACTGATGACTGTCTTGAGCAAGCTCTTCCAAGCTCCAGCCTTGTACTATGACCAGGTATAGTTATCCTACAGTAACATTTGGCTGTAGCATTTAACAAGGAATGCAACAAAAAATCTTTGAATCCTTTTCATACCATCTTTGTGATCTCAGTGGAGCAATGCCCTCAGCATTGCCAGCCATGTCTTCTCAAAGATGTTAGGAAAAATGGCAAGGGAACTGGCACCCGATTTAGATCTCGCATGTACCTGCTTGTGTGCAGTGATGGACAAGATGGGCAACTGAGTTTGTGTGACAGAAAGCATAGAAATGGAATAGAATGGAATGGAATGAAATGAAATATAGGTATGATTTCTTCATTGTCCACTTTACGTATAAAATATAGCAGTAAGACTTGGCCATGTGTGTTGATCAGTGTATTTACAAATGCTCCATAGTGACTACAGCATATGATGGTTCATATTAATACCTCAGTTACATTTCAAAATATATAGTGCTATGTCTGGGCATGCTCTCTGGGGTGGTTGATAACATTCATTACAAGAACACTGTCACAAACAAATATAAAATGAAAATCTCCATGATGATTTTGTTGACATTTAGTATTGTCCTTATCTAAATTTTGTTTAAATACTGCACAATGACTTACTTCCATATAACATGTTAAAATCTGTGAGTGACAGCACCTTGGAACTGAATCCATGACAACAAGTAATCCAAGCTTCTTTACTCTGCAGATTAACTGTTTTTACCACAGGAGAAAAAAACATGTCCAGTTGAGCTGTACAGTTTTGAAAATGACTTGATATGACCTACTTCTAACAACCCTGTAAGTGTTGCACTTCGAAGTGCTCCTTTATGTGATGAATATTTTGAAGCATATACATATCTGTGGAAAAGTTTCCATTGCATTGATTTTGTTCATACCTTCAATGTTAACTGATGCTTGCTAAAGCCAAGCTTATTTGTGTGGTCAATGGCAAAGTCTTAATGCACACATAACTTTTCCTGAGTTTTTGCTATAGGATGTGACGTGCAAGTTCTCTACATTTATTCATGCATACTAACAGTGCTCCATACCAACCACCACGCGAAGAAAGAAGAAACAATTTTAGAATTGCTGACTTTCTATAATGACATGTTTTAATTGACATTATGATGTATTAATGTTATACCACATGTTGAGGAAGGGGCCATACAGAGTTCATAGGAGCAGATGTTCTACACTACATGTGTCAGTACAACATACACTTGTGTTAATTACGACTATACTTCACTGAAGCCATGGTCAAAACATATTTTTAAAGCTGTGTTGCTGTGCTCTTCCTATTTCACTTGATCATGTTGCTAATTGTAGAGCCTCATACTCTTATACAAGTACTATTTGCAATATCATGCACATAGAAGTGTAGTTTAACTATAATCAGTGCAATGAGTTCTGCAGATGGCACAGATCACGTTTACCTTGTCTAGCATCCACTACAGACACTTGTGTTGCAAAATTCATATTTTAAATTGCAAGTTCTGTTCAAGTGCAGATAAGAAAAAATATGTATTACAACCCCTACAGTTAAACTGTTCATAATATGGATTCAAACTCTGTCCTATTTATGCAGTTATTCATAACATACTTCATTAATGTATTAAGTTATTGAGAAAGACACATAATAGTCAAATTTTCTAAAGTCAGTATTATCCAAAGTGCTTCCTAAGGCGCACTGTGACTGACAACTAAATCTTTGCACATGTGATATTAAACTTTGAGTTTTTGCCATAGGAAATGTACTGATATTTAGTGAAGGCCATCACTGATGAGCCCCCAGATGTGCAATGCCAACCACAGCACAATGGATGAAGCCAAAATAGAGAATTTATGAATAAATCAGTGTGATGGTTTCTCCGCTTTGTGGCCTTATACAAGTAAAATGTTGGCAGCAAGGATCCCTACATTCAGAGAGATGTTACCATCTCTAGATTTGAACTCTGCACTTATGCCATTACTATAAATCATTGAGATAATTAACGGTTTTTGCCACCTGAACATTTACAAAGTAATGTACAGAAAATGAAGCACATGTACTCAGCTTTGTACTTTTGAAATTTACATTTAGCCAATAATATACTCATGTTATCACACAGTCATTTGTGCTGTCACAATAAAATACTTTGTGAATGCGATCCTTGCTGAAGCGATGATAATCAAGCATAGGAGGGTACACACATCTGCAAGAGAAGAGTGCCTGATTTCCTTTTGTGTTTATTATTACATTATAATCCCTTTGTCCCATGAATGTATTACATTTTGCAATGAGTATGACATTTTTTTCAGTATTTCCATAGTATATATAAGGGCGGTATTCACAGTTGCTTGTACCGTTTACTATCAAATTTCAAACCGTATTCCGTCAACTGTACTATCGTCAAACACGGAAGTTAAAAACGGTAATATCAATGTCAAAAAAACAATCTAGGAATGTGTTTTAACATGGGTCGAGGTAGGTGTTCAGTATTATTCCGAACTACAAACATCTCCCCTACCCCAACCCATGTTAAAACCCATTCCTAGATTGTTTTTTTGACATCGATATTACCGTTTCTGAACTTCCGTGTTTGACGATAGTACAGTCGACGGAGTACAGTTTGAAATTTTGATAGTAAACCTCTTGTACAAATGTTATAGGGGTTTTCTTGATGCTTATGAATGAGTGTAGCAAAGTCGCAATTCATAGAAGCCATTTATGCCAATGTGCAAGACTCAAAAATAATGAGATGCAAATGAGAAATGTTGCAAAACTTGGTATACTAATGAAACGATTTGGCAATTCATAGTCAGACATCCCTGCAGTACGCACATTCATTGATAGATGTGATGCTTCACCTTTGATATTGGAGTTGCAATCAATGAACTTGTTTGTT
>NC_056746.1:545742334-545744834 GCF_019279795.1 Protopterus annectens
TTCATTAGCAGAAGTATTAAACAAGCAACTGAATGGGCAGAACTGTTAATGAGCCATACTTGCAAAGTATTGCTCGGCCTTAATACTCACTATTGTGCCACTTAGGCATGTGTACTTTGACATGTAGGTACTAACACCATGTTTACCTTCCCAGCATGTCAGGCAGATTGAGTGATTCAGGATTGATAATGAGCTAAGAACTAATTACCATATTCAATGTGCCCAGAGAGAATAGTCTGCACTATATAGGCAGAACCTGGGTCTATGGGACTTTCATCATGCATGGGAATACTGCTCGGATTTCTAAGTGCTGCCAAGCAAAACTGCTGATTACTGTTACAAGTATTGCATTTGTAATAGTTTTTGAAGAGCTTTCTGAAAATCTTTCATGGTATGTAATGTTCTTTATAAGTATTCCTTATAGGTTTAAATTTTGAATGTTGTGACTCGAAAAGAGTGCTGTCTAACTTTGCAAATTCGTGTTTTGTAATGAAACTATGAACAATTATTATTGCAGTTCTACTTACCTCTATTTCACTGCTTTTTGACAATATTCTGAGGATGTTCAAATATGTCTGACATGTAGCAGCTTGTGTGAGTTGTTTTTACATTAAGAAAGTGTTCTATGCTTGAGTAGTTCTGTTTGCTATGTAGTTGTGTATTTGACTATTCTTCTATGTACCTGACATCAGTGTTTGTTCACTTCTGTAGTTATAAGTTATTCCTATGGGGGAGCATAAGGGGAATTTGCAGGTCTTGCACTTATATACTTAAGATATGCATTTTATGTTTTAAAATGTGATGTCTGCAGAATGAGTAATAGGACATGACTCCTAAATCATCATTTAACTGCCAAAGCCTTCTGTGACCATGTCTGGGAGCAGATAGTTGATGATATGAATGCTGTGGGTAGCTAGGGTGGCAATAATGTTAGACACAGAGCCAGTGATATGATCAAGAAGGCTAATGATAGAGCCAAAATTGTGCCATGTGAATGAAGAGCTATTGAGATGGGTCTCCTACTGAACCACCACTCACTGAGAATTCCCTGACTTTTAAATTTAATTCTTGCTATGAGAAACTCAATAGCCCTAAACTGGCTTTAGATACAGAAAACCAAAGTAATACAAATGTTAACTACCCTGCCAAAATGCTGTTTAAATAGAAATGTTATAGATGTCTGCAGTGAAAGTGTAGCTTTATGCATAGAAATTGGATATAGAAAATGGGGACGCAGGCACTGAGAGCTGTCAAAATATGTACAAACACCATGTAAATGCACGCTTTGAACTTTTGCCTTTGTTGATTGCTTTGGATTAAACTTTGCCTTATACTCAGTTTATGGACACAGTTTGTGAAATGTAGCACAGTTACAGAATAATTATATCACAAATGATTATAGTTAGTATATCAGTTACCTTCTGAAATAAATATATGCAAAATACAATGGTAGTTAATGAAGTAAGTTCCTCTAGATAACAAGTTGGAACACAGTGTAATAGTTAATGAAGTTCATCTAGATAACAAGTTGTAACTCTGTGTAAGTAAAGATTATTTGCTAGAAGTGCAACTAGCACAAGAAATGCTATTGCCAGGCACTTGTTGTATCAAATGCTTTAAAAACACTGTGCTCCAGCAATAAACAGTAAGTCTGATATCAGTTTATATTTGTAATATACTGTAGAATATTTCAAAAGCTGGATGCTTTATCTCTTTAATAAATGATGGATAATAAGCATCACATGCCAGGAAGGCTAAATAACTCAAAAGTTTGTGCATTATTTTTTCTTTTGTTTGCTAAAGAGGCTTACATTTAGGAATAACCTGTCTAAATGCTGTGTATTTTTTTTTTGCTTATGTAATAATAAATTATGCTTTACTGTACTTGAAGTCATCTGTTTTAAATGTGTATTCATTGAAAAGCACATAAAAACATTTTGTATTGGGAATCAGACAGATTTGTTGCATGTACTACCATTTGTCATTTGGATCAAAATGAATGACGATGTCTCATTTCAACACAGAAGATGATCGTTCAGTTCAAGTTAAGTGTGAGTAAGGAGGCAAAAATATCTCACAAGGAGGTTTTGAAAGGACATAGGAGACCTATTTCTATTAAAGGAAATTTACAGGGAATAACCTATTTTGTTTGTTTCATTGACTGACTTTGGTGAACTGGATACCTGCTAGTGAAATTACAGGCATGGTTGTGCTGGGAGTTCAACTGTAAATAGGAGCATAACAGAACTCCAGAAGAAGGACTGGAATGTGTTTTATTTTATTATTAAATATTAAAGTGACACATTTAATTTACCAAGCACAGCTTTCTAAATTTCAAGAGTTGACACAGTTGACTGAGTTATGCTGTTGATGCTTAGGTTTTATGATACTGGAGGTCTGAGCACACCCAATGTCATGATAAAAAGGTCTTGCATGTGGAAGCATATGGGAAACTGACCCAGGTGATCAGAACGTCTTTTTTATGTATGATAAAACAACA
>NC_056746.1:545749834-545809834 GCF_019279795.1 Protopterus annectens
CATTTGATTTAATATCTGCTCTGACATGGACCTAACAGAAAGCAGTATTTAAAAAGAAAGCGGATGGGTGATCAAAATTAAATATTCAAGCAATACATTAGATCCTTTAAATAGTAGAATGGTGAATTTTCTGCAGTTTTACCTTACTTCTTCATATGGCTTGATTGACTCAGTGTCATCTGTGCTCACAAGTTTTTTTAGTACGCAGATAGGAACATTGAATTTGCTTCTGTAAATCCCCAGTTGCATTTATCCCCTTGCCTCTCTATCACTTCCACTGTACTCCACAGCTCTGTTATATTTTTATTTTATTTTACATTTGTTGACCTGGCTTGTCCAACTGGATATATGTCCATTTTCAGCAGAGGCCCGGGGAGAAAAGCTCCACATGTAAGCATTTGTAATAACAGGTAAAACATTAAGCATGGTTATAATATATATGTCAAAAATCATTAGATATTAAGTAAAAAGCAGAAGATGAGAAATAAAGAGTGTATTTTGTTAAAAGTTTCTTAAAGCTAAAAAAAGAAAAAAAAATTGCAAGTACCAAGATACACGAAGAAAGCTAGTTATTTATAGCAGAAAAGTTGAGAGTACCTGTTGATGCTTAGATTATAACAACTGCATGTGGTTGCTAAGCAAAACTGAACACAGAAATGGCACTATTAGTGAAATGTTTTACTTTTAGAAAAGCAAGGATAGATAAAATGTGACAGAGAGGGAGAGAGAGAAAGTGTAATGTGACATTAAGAAACAATATTTCTTGTATCATGGATGAACGGGGTCCATTTTGAATATGTCATGCAGTCAACAAATAATCAGAAAATATATCAACAAACAATAGTTAATTAGAAATAACTGTTTACTAAAGTAAGCCTTGAAGATGTAACTCACACATATTCTCAGTAGTTTTATGCTTCATATTGTAAATTAACCCACTGCAAACAGATATTTGCCTGGCATTGTTTATATTTTCCTGACTTTTTTTTTTTTTACCAGTAGATACTTAAATCAATACCAAGAGTGCACATTTTTAAGAGTAACCAAGACCACCATTTGGCATTTCCTTTTTTTCAAGAAAATCTGCAGTTTTTTGTTAATCCGCTTGCAGTGATGCTATGAAGACCAAAGGCCTATGAATGCTATTACCTTACTAAGTGATTTAAACTATTTATGTAAGCAGTAAAATTGGCATAAAATGATGTTTCTCTTCCAAAGCAAACATTTTAAGTAATGAGCAATACACCGCAAAACAAAAGGCTAACCTACTAGTTGACAGGTTCTAAGTGGATGAACATTCAACCTGTTGATTTAAACTTGTTAATTTATTTACTCCCTGATCACTAATTTCCTCATAGCTCTCAACCTCTTAGTGCAATAACATCTGGAAAAGGCCTAAAATAATGAGCGAAAAAGGCTGAAAAATATGGACAGATTTTAAAGATTGCTCTTATAAGCTTAGAAAGTTGATAGAATAACAGGTTATGTGTTAACATGCATTTTTCTGAAGGACATGAACTCTGAAACTCAAATGCTTGTTATTATTTAGTGACTTCAATCCTCAATGATTTTCCAGAAAACAACACATTTTATGAGGAACAGTCCAAAACTATAAGCCAAAACTCTGGGTATTCTGCAAAAATCTGGACAGTTGAGAGGTATCCTTTGCACAGAAATGTATCGCCAGTACAATTTTTGGTTTGTGAGTCACAGTCTTTTCCCTTTTTCTCCTTCTCCCTGTCTCCCATATTTTTAACTCTAGTGCTTGTATATGTAATTTAAGGGATATGGATGACTTCATTTAAAAAAATGTAAAGTAAATTGTTCAACTAGTTGTTTTCATAAAGTTTATTTTCATCCTTTGCTGAGATGTAGGGAAACCAGAAAAAATGCTAAATCATTTTCTTTTTTAGATTATTTAAAACAAATCAGAATCAAATTGTGAAAAAATGTTCAGTTACTTCCTTGCATTTACTGGTATTTTCTTTATATTTTTTGTCATTTTGACATGGTATATGTCTAGGAGGACTGTACCGGATTTGACAGGAAAGAGGTGTTTCCTTTCTCATACTTTGTGAAGCAAGAGAAAGATATTGGCCCAGGATTCATGAATGCCAATATGATATGCTAAGCCTGTGTACATGAGGAACAGTGACAAATGAGCTGTTTGCAATTCAGTAAACAGCTGTACACATTGTAGATGGAAGCAATGAAATATGCTAATGAGCATACACATAGCTGAGGTGAATGATAATGAACAAAAGCATGGTGGAGTGATTCAGAAATGTATAAATCACTTTTGCTTTAGCTCTGAATTCCAAGGCATGCTAGAATACAATCACAGGGAAAATATGAAAAATGTTAGGGGTTGCTGCAACAATTATAAATCTGTATGTTCAACAAGCTCTTATACAAGCTGCTCCTGCTGCCAGGCCTTGGCTTAAAACATGTAAGGTGTTCAGACCACATTTGACCTACCATGGACCATATGAAATACAATAAGAGATTGCTATAGGGTGGACAGGGATACTGTAGAACAAATACTGGACATCTGCCATCCTCACCTGAGGAGCCCATGGGAATCATGAAGAAACCATTCTGCTGGAAATTAAGGAATGTGTGTACCAACTACACAGACTTTTCTGCCTTAGGAATATTTCATCAGTTTCTCAGTCTAATGCTGCAACATGAGGGGAACATATTTGTTTTATACATACCGCAGAGGAAAGAGCTACCACCATCCAAAATTTCTGTGCCATTTTTCTGAGGTCCTGAGGCCATAGACTGCACCCATATTGAAATAAAAGCTCCACCTGGTGAACTGAGAGGGAGGTACATAAACAGAAAAGGCTAACACTTAATCAACACTGTCATTTGGACTGCAGTGCACAATGTATCACCTAGAGTGCATGTGTGCAGGTTACCCTGGCAGTTTCCAGAACTTCCACATTTAGCACACCTGTGACTTGTACCTAAGGTTTTCTATGGACAACTTTCCATCAGGACATCTAGTGCAGGATGCTGTTTATGCACAGGAGCCTTGACTCATGACACCCATGAAAAACACATATAACCCCATTGAACAAAGTTCAAACAATAAAATAGGAACGGAAGCAAGTATGCAGTTTAAAACACCGTAAAGGTTTTAATACAAATTTCTAAGCGCTTTTCGTCAGCCCAACAGCTGACTTTTTCAGAAACAAGTAGAACCATTAAAAAGTTCCTTATATATGGAACAAGCTCAGTTATCAGTCACTAATTACATCAATCATATTAAAAGGGCAATATCAAGTTGTAGCCTAAGGTAATAAGATAAAATAAGGAGATAGTCAAAAAGCATCCCTACATATATTAAATAGACAAGCACTAAATAGATGTGAATAAGTACATATTAATTGTGTGTGAATAAATTGAGACACCTAGACAATCAACAATAAAAGTTAATATACATACAACTAATAAAAAAGTGTTGTTAGTAAACCAGCATGTTTACATTACATCACCTTTTATGACTATTTAGTTTCAAAACACTACTAATCGAGCAGGACTCATTCGCGCCCGGGTTGGTGTAAGCATTCAACCTCACCGGCCAAGCTAGTTCAAGTTCCTCAAGTTTAAGAGGTCTCAGGCCACCCCTACTGTCAATTTTTGTTTGATCAATAATAGTGAATTTGAAAGCATGATCCTTATGGCAAGAGATATGTTTTGCTAATGCGTTCTCAAGTTTACATTTCTAAATGGCATATTGGTGTTCATACATTCTATCGCGTAGTCTTCTCTCAGTTTTTCCTATATAGAAGGCTGCACAGGATGTACACCTTGCTAAATATGTAACAAACGTGGAGTTACAATTAAATCTACCCTTTAGCTTGTACAGTATACCATTAATCTGGAAAGAGTTTGTTGTTTCCACGATTTTGCAAAAATTGCAGTTTAAACATTTATACATACCAGGGTTTCTAACAGTGGGCATGTCTTGTTGTTCTAGTAATGTTTTAAGGTATTTTCCTCTCCTAAATGTCACTCTGGGACGTTCACCTACTTTCTGGTAAACATTGGGGTACATCTTAAACAGTTCCCAGTTTTTCTGAAGGATAGCTAAACACACATTACTGTGTATACTAAATGTAGTGATGAAATTCGTAAAGGTATTTGCTTCCTCATGACTAGTAGTTCGAATAGTGTCATCATTAGTTTCATCGAACATGTTACCTAAACTTATAAGTGACAAAACGGGTTTTACACCCAAAAGTGGGACATGGACTCTGTCATGTCTCTTATCCGACACCTCTTGTATAAGCAAGTCTAAAAGGGGGCTAATTTCATCACTACAAAACTGCATGACGCTCTCTTCTCTGTTGTATATAAAAAAACATGTAGTACCCCACATGCTGTGGCATGGCACTGAGGAATTGGTGTGTCCTCCACTATTCACTGAAATGTCACTATAGGTAGAATTCTTAATGTCACATAAGCCCTGGTATCTATATTAATTGGTACACTACACATTCCATGGTCCTGCATATGAGGGTGATACATGTCGACCAGCTTCTGCATGGTGCCTCAATCCACAAAGCAGTGGTCCACAGTTTCAGTGTTGTTAGGGGCAGGATGTGATAGGTGTGGATGTATGACATGGCACTGTTGAGAGTGATGACAATCACTATCCACAGCAAGTACAGCCTGCTTTATAAAGAGAATTACAAGTGTGTTGGCTATTGCATACATGTTTTTGCAAACTGTAATGCCAGGATTTTACTGTAGTTGCTAAGTTTGGAAGTAGCATTTGTTGGTGCAGTGTACATATATATATATATATATATATATATATATATATATATATATATATATACATTTGTATATATATATATATATATATATATATATATATATATATATATATATATATATATATATATATATATATATATATATATATATACACATACATACACACACACATTAAGACTTTTGGTGACCATATAGACTTTTTCTTGTTTCCCTGTCTCTGAATCACCCCCATCCTTTGTGTGACAGCCCTACAGGCAAAATTGTTTACTGAGACACAAAAATATCTTTCTGAATCACAGGGATTCTATTTTTGGGGTTTCACCATGAAAGTTAATAAAGTAATTACCCCCCCCCTTTACATTTTCTGTTTCTGTATAATTTCACTAAATGCTTATGGTTTTTACTTACCTTGATGGGAATGGAACCCATTCTTAAGTCATGGCATAATTAAAGTTCTCCACTTATGCCCTTTTAGTTTTTAAACCACTACTTTGAGTTATAAACAATAGAAGTTCATTCCATAGATTTGTAAAGTATCATGAAACAAAACTTATTTCTTACTTGTATTAATATCAAGTTGTAGATTGACAAATGTTGTCTTTAAAATGAATTACAACTTAAAAATGAGTACTCATTGAAAACCTCGCCGAAGGTTTAACTCACATCTAAACTTAAGTAATATGAATGAAACCAAAACTGAGAATATTTTATCCATTTCTCATATACAGATTATCTTGCTTGCTTTCTTTATGTATGTATGTAGGTAGGTTTGTATGCATGTATTTTTGCATTTATATATGCATGTGAGTGTAGGTTTGTATGCATGTAATTATGTATTTATGTATGTAAGCACATATGCATTTATGTATGTATTTTTTATCAAACTCCTGTGTACTGTTTTTATTACAACTCAGTGCTACTGACCCTGCCAGGCCTTCTCTTCAGCTTCAGCAACAGAAAAATAAATCTTCACCTAAGGTTATTCCCAGATGACATTCCGAAGAAACCATGAATGGGCAATCGGTACTGCTAATGTACATCTAAACAACTTGCATATGTTTATATACTATTATGTAAGACATGACTCTACCTGCCTACTAGTGTTACTGCTTATATCATGTTTCACATCACCTGAAGTTGTATTTACATTACTTTTCTGTTTCAAACCTCTAATGTATTCTACATTTTCTTGACTTAATTTCACTGCACTGTTACTTAAGTCATTATGCATTATCTCTTGTTTTTATGTCTTCCAGTCTGTAGCTGAAATGGTACCTCATGGATTAATGCACTACCTTGGTTAACAAACATAAATAAAATAAATGTAGGCCATTTAGTCTGCCTAATGCATGCAAATACATTTGTAACATCCATAGAAACAAGTTGCATTTGACCTATATTTAAAAGCATTCTTTACATTTCCCTACATTTTACCCCCACTTAAAGGCATATACATTCTCATACTCAGAATTAGACTATATAGATAGACAGAGATGGACACACCAATAGTCAGGATCATGCCAGCATTGTGCATGAGTTGTCTGTAAGTGCTGCTCACAGACAGACAGACACACTCCTATATACAAATGCACCAAAAGGTACAATCACATCAGTGCCTGCAAGATATTCTTGCATGGATTGATCCACTGCTATTGTGTGGCCACAGAGTATCATACATACATATTAACATGTTTCTCCAATGATGTAGTTCTTCAAGAACAGGCAGATTGTGCTGTGACAGCAGATACACTCTAAGCTCTGGTACAACATGAGCAGGTAACTGTGGAAAGTATGATGTCATAGCACCTCAATATTGGGTATATATCTACTCATGGGATTTTTTTCACTAAGAGAAGTATATTGCAAAAAGGATTTGTGACTGACTCTTTGGTTACTTAATTTGTTTTATTTCTTATTTTGTACACACATACCCTCGGTAACACCTTCCTTAGCCAGAAAATTGATCAAATCTGATGTGCACAGGTTTCTATGTTGTCCTTGAGGTTGCTTTTAAGCTATAAACTGCATTCTAGTGTCTAACTCTTTGTCTTCTGCTTCTTTTCATGTTAACTTGGGAAAGGAATCCTGCAAGATTTCAGTTGATCTGTCAAGACAGCAATAGCCTTTCTTAATTTGTATGATTGTCAGATCCATTTTTTTTTCAGTTTTATGTTCCTCATGCAAGGACACAAGCAGAAGCAGAGTGGGAGGGCATAAGGTCATGGCGCTCCTCAGGAGGACAAGAGTGCCAGATATATATATTTTTTTGCTCCTTAACTTAACATTGAAGGGCACCAGACTGGAGAGTAAGCACCAAGTGCCAAATGAGCCAGCTGTACCTCTGTGTGCATACATAATGTTTACATCATGTACTCAAACAAAACATGGCTGATGAAGCAGTGGAGACTCTGCTAGTTTACATATGGATGGACTGCAGTAGTCCAGGGTCTCCTGATGACACTGTGTGTGCAGTCATTAGTGCCAGAATACTTGGCAGTTCCTATAGGGAGTTGAAGGACCTCATTATTGATGTTCTTTCTGCCTAGTTGCTGGTCATGTAAATCTGTTGTGGCTTATGGCATGCTCTCCAAAGGTGGACTGCCTATGTCTGCAGCTTACTGAGGATTGTGAGTTCCTTGAAATACCACATGTTGTTCATTAGTGTAGCTTCATGCCCAAGATCACAGATTCTTATTCAGTCTGATTTACAGTGGAATAGGCTAGTATAGGCACTACATATGTCTCTTACTACATTTGATGCCATTGAAACAGAGTTGTAGCATCCATACTAGATTGGTACATTTACTTCTCGATTGTGAGCAATGTACACACTAGTCTGTGCTATAATGACACTGCTGTGGTCTGCTGTGCATTCTCAAAGCTGGTGTTTGTTATCATAATGCTGAAGCCACAAGTATACTTGTGACAATCATAAGATTTATATTAATTTAGGTTGCTTATGAGGCCTTTCTAAAATGCATTGTTACACAGTTGCATCAAACTCTCCATTATCACTCGGTAGGTATGATGCAGTGTTTTTAACTGCATATCAGCTTTAATCTGCACTTAACTGTCTTGCTAATTCATTTAAATACCACACCTGGTGGTGTGCTGTTAGGTGCTATTTTTTTTCTACTTCATGCATATATCTTTTGAGATTTGCCACCAGAGTTTGTGCTCATTTCTTTGCCAACTACAACTTTCAGTTAGCCATTGTTTCTGAAGTGTTCCCTAAGTCTTTCATTTTAAATGTACACAGAGCTTTTACTTTGTATTGCTTTTAAAATATCATTTTAATTTTATATGCAAAGTACAGTATTTTTACTGAATGGTACTGCAATTTTTTTCTCTAACAAGACCTCCTTGTCAATGACATCTATCACATAATTCAAAAGAAGGCTAACTTTTCATTTGAAATTAATATGTTTATAATGACCGGCATATGCTTTAATCAGTATGATTTTTTGACTCTATGCCAGCAATAAATGAAATGTGTACTATGTCTGACCATTAAGGTACAGTTGTGAGGTCTGATTCCTGAAACTATCCTTGATCATCTGATATTTTGATTACTTCCAAATTTCCTATCAAGAAGCAGTTAATTGCTATTTTTAGTTTATACTTCTAATGGAATATCTGGCATGGCTTAGTGGTAAATCACTTTGTCTATGGTATGCAGGTTCCTGGGTTTGAGCCTTACAGAGCTTGTTTATTTTGGGAGGGTGGCCTAATGGTTAAAGTGTTTGCCTTACAAACACGAGATGCAGGGTTTGAGTCTCACAAGGGATAATTGGCTAGGCTTAACATGGCTCGCAAGGTTAGTTAGCCTAGTATGAACCTATGAAGCCTATGGAATATATAGAATATCATAATGTAAGGTATCAAAAGCCTTCACTGGATATATATGTACCATGTGAATTTTTAGCCTTGGATGTTGGCTGCTAGACCCTAATCAAAAAAATTAACTTAAGCCATTACAATATGGTCTCAATCATACAGTCATATTGTTTTTCAATCATTAAGGTTAATTCTTTATCCTTTATCTGCAATTATTGTTTGTTGTACAACCTACTTGAACTTCAGTATGGCTTATGAATCTAATATTAGCAATGTTAGACATGATACTGTTTTGTAAAGTGTAGTATTAAAGTCTTTTTTCAAATATTAGTTTCAGCTTTTCCATAGTTTTAACTCTTTGATCCATGGCCTATCATGCTATTTGGTTTGATCCAACAATCTCAGCTTCCCAAGTAACTAGGATTAAAAGTACATGCCACTATGGTATAACAAGTCTGAAATGTAAGAAAACACAAACCCTCAGATTCTCAAAATCTTGCATGGCGTGCATGATTAGTGTAAGAGGTAATTTTGCCAATATGGCTGCCGAGTGATCCACGTACGTGGCCGTTTGACGTGCGCGAGCGCTCTAGCACTAGTGCTGCACGTTCCCAGTCCATGTATGCAAATTACCCCATTTGCAGGTGAAAACCATGAAAATGAGGTCAATCTGCCATCCAGGAAGCTGGAATCAGGATGTGCAGGACTAGCGTAATATGCAGAAATGTATTCGGTTAGTAACCGAGTACGGACCTGCAAAATCCAAAATGGGGACATGAAAGCACCAAATTAAGGCGGCATATCATTGAGTAAGCATGCCAATGGCCAAGTATAAGGCTTTTGGCATTGCAAAGCAAAATGTTCAAAATACAACTTTCATATTATTACCACCAATCACTGCTGGTTAAGCATAGGACAGTGGTGCACAAACGGGATCAGTGGGAAAAGAAGAAAATAAACCCAAAGCAAGCATTTCAACTAAAATCAGTACTCTGCCATGCAAGTCAGTGGCAGGCAAAAGACAACCCAGACAGTGAATAGTGGTTGCTAAGGGGGGAGGCACAGTGTGACACATGTAAATATGCATTAGTAGGCAATCCTATGCAAATTAGGGGAAGGATAGTGAATCTCAGTTTCCACCAGCATGTGAGGCAGGTCCCAACAGTGTAAGAGTATGCATATGCGAGTGCAAGACTTGGAGGTAGGTGACATCATGGGTGGGTGTGTCAGGCATACTGTCAGTGGATTGGAGCCCTGTGGCTTGGGGTTGCACCCAGCTTAGCACAGCGAAGCCAGGGGGTGTGTCTAAACCTGCTTAGCACGTATGACAAAGTGTAAGCAGGTGTGCACGCTGTGCACTGGGATCTACAGGAAGATAAAGGAAGTGAAGCCAGGAAATAGCAGCAGTGTGCACATTGGAATACACTGATTGAGTGGCACACCCCTGGGCTGAAACAGAAGGGCATTGGGAAGGGAAAGCAGCAGTAGGAAGGTAATCAAGGGGTACTAAGTTCGCTGCCAGGTGAAACGTATTGGAACCAGACAGTTACACAGGCAGCAGACCAGCCCAGCCAAGAATGCCACTATAAACTATGCAAACACCTAACCCTCTGTTTTTTCCCACACCCTACATCACTGGTGTAAACAAGCGGGGAACTTTTAACATTCACAACAGCAAAATGTTAGGGGCTGCAATAGCTATCATACAACTTGTGGAAGAGGCTGAGGGTGGTGAGGATGTGAATGCAGTCGACCAACCCACAGTGAGGAGATGGAGAAGAGTGTACAGACCCAGGGTAACCTACCAATGGCTACATGAGCCCCAGATAGTGAAGCACTATAGGTTGGACAAGGACCTCCTACAGCAAATTGTTGAGCTGTGCCAGCCACGCCTGACACACAGAACTAACAGAGGGGAACCCATCCCAGTGGAAATGAAGGTATGTGTAGGCCTACGAATACTAGCTACAGGTACCTTCCAAAGGCCAACTGAGGATATGATGGGGATTTCACAGGCATCAGCATTCAGGGTACTCCACCAGTTCCTGGATGCCATGGCAGCACATGTTAGTGAGCATGTATATTTCCCCCTCACCCGTGAGGCATTGACCAGCAATATGCGTCTCTTCTACCAAATAGCAGAATACCCTGAGGTAGTGGGTGCAATAGACTGCACACACATATGCATCAAAGCACCACCCAGTGAGCAGGGTAGGGACTACATCAACTGCAAGGGCTTCCCCTCCATCAACTGCCAGGTCATGTGCGATGCCCAGGGCATAATAGTGAACGTGTGTGCTCACTGCCCTGGAAGTTATCACAATTCCCACATCTGGCATCTGACGGAGCTGTACCAGAAATTTGCCAATGGGAACATCCCACACGGTCACCTAGTGGGGGATGCTGGATACATGACACCCATCAGAAACGCATACACACCTGAACAAGAACTCCATAATGAGGCACACACACACAAACAAGAATCATAATAGAGCATGTGTTTGGGATGCTCAAGTCACGGTTCTGGTGCCTGGACACATCCAGTGGAGCCTTGCAGTACTCACCAACTACATGTACCCAAATCATCCTTGTATGTGCCATGCTACACAATATGATCCTGCGGAAACAGCTGCAGCAGGAGCAGCAAGGGGAAGGGCCACACAGCTCCCCACCAATGCCAAGGACTGCACAGGCACAGAGTGACTCAGAGGAGGAACAACCTGAACCTGCCCCAGTAGGCATTAGAAGGCATGCCCAGAATGCCCTGGCCCTGGCAAAGTGGCAACGCATAGCACATACTCTGACATGGGAGGGACCCAGGGAATAGCACCTCTCTTTGACTCTCACATACAGTAAAAGGGATGCCAAACATTACACTACTTGTGCCTAACCTTACATAGAGCGTGTACTATATGCATCTGACATAGGCATTGCTGCAGCACCACCCTCAATACTGGGACACCCACAAGATAAGGGACTCACACATGTCTGTCAGGAGGGGGGCCACATACCTGACAACAGTCACAGCCAGCAGGACAGGTGTAGACAAACACAAACAAATGCTGTACTATAGCCTCTGAATGAGGACTTTAGGTAACCACCCTCCCAGGCCTACACGGACAGACTACAGCAGGCCAGGTAGTGGAAAGTCAGATGTGACAGCTAGGAAGTCAGAAACTAATGTGTATGTAATCAAAAGATAAGAACTGTAGTACACTGGTATGGCTTAGCTAGCACGATAGGTAAGACTACTGACTGAAATGGACTACAGGACATACCAGTACAGTTCTAGCAAATGTGTACAAGTATCAGATGTGCCCCCCCCCACCCTACATAGAAATATAGTAACAGTCAGGTGCGCCCCCCCAATCCTGTGTATAAGCATGGAAATAGTCAGGTGTTCCCCCCGCTATGCAGACATGTTGCAACAGTCAATGCCAAATGATCAATGGATACCCTGTAGACACAGCATGATACCTGTCAGTGTACAACACAAAGGTCAGCAGTGCAGTACAAACCACCGAACATGATCCACACATGCAAAACAGACAGCCTTACTGGGCATAGCTCACACACTTAGAGAAATGAAGGCAATGTCAGTCATCAACATACTGAAAGGTCATACTGGTCATGCTCACACACTTAAACACCTGAAGGCTATGTATGCAAACACCAGTGGACCATGGACCAGTGGATCTGGCGGTTGCAATTGTTAGTGCAGACACATGTCAGTATGCACCACTCATGCCTTGCACACACATTCGATAGGAATACAGACATATATGTAAGGACAACACACCATAATAAGCTAAATGTAGATGGATACAGATGTGTGGAAGAGGGTGACCATGACAAGGAGCCATCCACACCTTTCCCACCCAGCACACAGCCAAAAGGTCCCAAACACATCAGGTACAGATGTCACTCGTTGCAGTTACTAGTGACCAGTACCTGTCAGCACCACAGACTATGTGGTCCACATGCCAGCTGTGCAACATGCTGTACAAGGACATAGTCATCTAGTAGCTGTATACACGTACCTGTGACATATGACCCTGTGTGTGGCCGCATATGGCGTGTCACCCCTACATGAATGGGTTATAGGCCATGCACTCACCGCCCACCCCATAGCACTACCCTGACAAGCCTGCTGAGGTCATATAATATGAAATACACCTTTGGGAGAGTTGCAGCCCAGTAATCTCTGTGGTGCATCCCATAACTGCGTACTGCTGTAGTGTGAAAAACTAGTTAGGTAGGAGTTCTAACCCCAGACATGGCAAGAGAATATGTTAGTGTTTGTGTGCGTGTCTGTCTCTCACTGACTGTGTAGAAAACCATGCCTTTTAGGCTACTCACACCCCTTACAATTCACATACCCACCTTTGGCAAGGCTGCTGATGTCACCCAACTAGAAATACTCCCCTGGGAAAGCTGTAGCCCAGTAATCTCCATAGTGCATGCTGTAACTGCGTACTGCTGTAGTGTGATAATGTAGTTAGGTAGAAGGTCAAACCCCAGATGTGGCAACTGTGCGTGTGTGTGTGTCTGTCTGTCACTGACTGTGTAGAGAGCTATGCCATTTAGGCCACTCACACCCCTTACAATTCACATACCCTACTGTGGCAAGGCTGCTGATGTCAATCACCTAGAAATACACCTCTGGAAAGGCTGTAGTCCAGTATTCTCTATAGCGCATCCTGTAACTGCATACCGCTGTAGTGTGATTTAAACTAGTTAGGTAGGAGTTCCAACCCCTAATGTGAAAACTATGTGTGTGTGTGTGTGTGTGTGTGTGTGTGTGTGTGTGTGTGTGTGTGTGTGTGTGTGTGTTTGTGTTTGTGTGCATGTCTGTGTAGAAAGCAATGCTTTTTAGGCTATCCACACCCCTTAAAACTCAAATACCCACCTTTGGCAAGGCTGCTGATGGCACGCACCTAGAAATACACCTCTGGGATAGTTGCAGGCCAGTAATCTCCATAGCACATCCTGTAACAGTGTATGACCATAGTGTGATAAAGGAGTTAGGTGAGAGTTCTATCCCCAGACCTGCCAACTGTGTGTGTGTGTGTGTGTGTGTGTGTGTGTGTGTGTGTGTGTGTGTGTGTGTGTGTGTGTGTGTATGCATGCATGTCTGACTGTGTCGAGAGCAATGCTTTTAGGGTACTCACACACCTTACATTTCACATACCCAGGTTTGGCAAGGCTGCTGATGTCTCCCACCTAGAAATACACCTCTGGGAAGACTGCAGCCCGATAATCTCTGTAGCGCATCCCGTAACTCTGTACTGCCGTAGTGTGATAAACTACACAGGTAGGAGTTCCAACTCCAAACCTGGCAACTGTGTTTGTGTGTATGTCTGACTGTGTAGAGAGCAATGCTGTTTAGGCTACCCACACCCCTTACAATTCAAATATCCACCTTTGTCAAGGCTGCTGATGTCACACACCTAGTAATACACCTCTGAGATGACTGGAGCTGACTAATCTCCATAGCACATCTTGTAACAGCATATGGCCATGGTGTGATAAAGGAGTTAGGTGGGAGTTCTAACCCTAGACCTGCCAACTGTGTGTATGTGTGCATATCTAACTGTGTAGAGACAATGCTTTTAGGGTACTCACACCCCTTACATTTCACATACCCAGCTTTGGCAAGGCTGCTGATGTCACCCACCTATAAATACACCTCTGCGAAGGCTGTAGTCCAGTAATCTCTGTAGCATATCCTGTAACTGTGTACCACTGTAGTGTGATAAACTAATTGAATAGGAGGTCCAACCCCAAATCTGGCAACTGTGTGTGTTTGTGTGCATGTCTGACTGTGTAGAGAGCAATGATTTTTAGGCTACCCACACCCCTTACAATTCAAATACCCACTTTTGGCAAGGCTGCTGATGTCACGCACCTAGAAATACACCTCTGGGAAGGCTGTAGACCAATAATCATTGTAGCATGTCCTGTAACTGCGTACTGCTGTAGTGTGAATTAGAACCGTGGTAGGGTTCCATCCCCACACATGGCAGTTCTGGATGTATTGTGTGTGTTACTGTCTGTGGAGGGAGCAATGTATTTTAGTCTAGTTTCTTGCAGACAGTTTCAGATGCCCTACTTTGGCAATCCTACTGATGTCAGTCATTATGAAATACACTTTTGGGGAAGGACTACTCAAGTAATATCCATGGCGCATACTATAACTGCGTAGTGCTGTAGTGTAATAAACTAGTTAGGTAGGGGTTCTTCTCCCAAACATGACAGGTGCATGTGTTTGTATCCTGTGTAGAGGTGGTTGTGACTGTGTGTCCAATGGGGAGTGGGTTTTGCATATTTCTTATATGGTTGCCATACTGTATATCACAATGTCCACCATACAGGGATAACAGATGTGATATGGCTGAGAGGCTGGGGTGCAAAGTCATACCCAGACATGTGACATCAAGTCCAGGCAATCACAGTTAGCAACCCCAGTATTACCCAGAGCACACTCTCAACCCATGTGTCATACACACACACATGCCTAGGTAACAGCCAATATGTGGGTAGTACACTGCATATTGGCCACTGATAGTAACTATGGAGTGACAGCAGTGGGCCACAGAGAGCATGTTACCCTGTCCATATGTCCAATATGCACGTACGTACAGACAGTGCACCTCCCCCATGTTCCCTAATGGACACCTGCACCACCTGTGGTGCCATCACATGTGACCCACAACGGACATACCATGCCTGACAACTTGCCCTGTATGGACAGATGCCACTGACACCAGGGAATGCTGATAGCATGCTCTCAATGTTGGTGCAGGAAAAAGCTGCCGGCCATTACGAGTTCCCGCCACAGGTGGGCAGGACTGGCACATCTGATGATAATCTGTGTTCACAACATGGGCTGGACATCCCAGGTACAGTTCCACATGTCACTGTACATGCATGTGAGAGGTGTGCACATCCCAGACACCATCCATGTCATGGACTAAGGAACACAGACATGGCAAGTGATGCACAGCATTGGCCGCACACAATAGTCACCCAGGTGACCGGATGGGGGATACAATATTCACCTGTGTGGGCAAATGCAGACACTACAACCCTGAGCCACAATGCAGACCATTGTCGTGTGGCCTGATGCCAAGGTACACCCAATGCCTAGCCTTGGACAGCCATCTGGTGAAGTTGAACATCACACACCTGTGCAGACATGCACCCATGCATGTCAGTACTGGCACCCTGTGTGTCTGTGTGTGTTGCATGCTGCAGATGTTCACATCTACACTTCCTACAACCCCCATGGGCATACTGCAGCATGCTGTCTGATGTCAGACACCTCCCCATACCCTTCGCCCATACAGCCCCCATATAACCTGTGTGGTGCATGGAATACCTGCACAGTGATGTGATGTGGCAATCCCACAACTGATGAGTTGTACATCTGGCCCTGCCACATGTGTCAATGTATGTGTGTGTGTCCTTGTGAGAGTGTGGCTGTGTTGACACTGGAACCTGTTCATGCCACAGGCGCGTGTATGTCACCTACCATACAGCTACTGTATCCCTGTTGCAGATGTCACTCACCATCACATATATGGTCTGAGTGCTCCAAAACAGGTAACCCATGTGGCGCATCCAATAATTGCATTGAACTGTGCTAGCACTACATAGTTGTCAGCGGTCTGATACCTTGTGCTGGTAGGTGTGTGACACAAACATACTTCAGTTTTACCTTCCCACCCCTCGCTGACATGTATTTGCCTCTGTCTGCATCCCCCACCCCCTCTCTGGTAGACGTGGAGACCTATACCTGCTCTGCTTAGGCATCAGAATGTGTATTGTAAGTGATGCTCATGATCAGCTGATGGCCTCTGCATGAATCGCAGCCCTCCCCTAGCTGATTGTATGTGAAACAGCTGTGGTAACATTCCCATAGCAAATTGTATGGAAACACACTCCAATACCTAGGAACATCATGGTGGTGTTGGACTTTTCATCCACTGTGAGCAGAAACTAGATCTGTTGTGTGGCAAACAGCATCTCAGCTGGATTGGGGTGTACCTCTAATAAAATACACTGTGAAAATGGTGCAACAAACAGGAGGTGGATGTGCCTGACCTAACTACAGACTGTAAGTGCTGCTATGCTGCATTTGGAGTAATGTTGCTTTAACAGTGTTTGTGTGGATATGGCTGTTATACATGTTTCAATACCTGCCATGTCAGTTCCATGTTTATGGGGAATCACCATCTGCAGGGTCATCTGCAGCCTGGGTAGTGTTTTGTCCATGATTTCATGTGTCGCCCACGGAGCATGTAGCTGTGGACTGCAGAAGGTAGTGTGAGGACTGCAGTCAGTAGATGAAGAAAGCCGTGATAGTCAGACGTCATATCCCTCATCGGACATATGTTGCAACAAACCTGTAACAGCAGTAAACATATGCAGTTATCACAGCACCATGTCAATATTGGTCCTGTGTATGTACTTCCAGCCACACCTCTGACAACCTTTGTACATATGCCGTGCATGAAGTGGTGCATATGTGCTGTACACCATAATTTGTGGCATCATATCTGAGAACAAGCCACTGATATATCCGACTGCTATACATGTTATGTACAGTAGAGGTTATATTACATGACATTACCTGCCCATTCTGTGGATGCTCGTACAGTGCTGAGGTCTGTGTACCTATGTCGAATGTTGACAGTGTGTGTATTGTTGATATGTACCTTAGCCTATGTACAGACTGTGGCAGATGACATTGTTCTAGTTCCCCTACTATCAGATGTTAAATGTTGCCCCACTGTATGGTACTGTAGTGGCATACATGTTTGTAGGGCCATAAACACACATGTCCCATACCACAGACAGCCACCAGACCAAACTGTGCAGCAGGCCAGTATATGTAGGGTCAGTCTGTGAGTGGCACATATGAGGATGGTGTAGAACACATAGTCCATCTACTGTAATACCATGCTAGCTAACCATATGTGGCTGCGGCTGTGTTCACATTCGTTGTGGATATGCACTTTCAGACAGGTGTATCTTACCCTGTGCTGAGACATGCCTGTTGAGCCTGCTTTATATGCAGGTGCATGTGCATTCCCCCTTAGGAGATGTAGGCCAGTGTTGAGCCAGTCTGCCTGCAGCCTGCACAGTGCGTTGTGAAATGTCTAGCAGCTGAGTGTACTTACCCAGTGGGATGTCATGTGCAGATACTAATCAGATGCCCCGCTGCCGGGCCTCCCTTAACAGTCATGTATGTCAGACAGGGCAGTGGGATGTAGTGCAGATGTATGTCAATATCTGTTGGGTAGTATGTGGCCATGGCACCCCTGTACCAGTCATAATACTGTGTCAGGCCAGAGAGGGGTGTGTGAATGCATGACCTATGGTGGACATCATATACCGGTCATTATGTGTTATACCAATATACATGGCCATCTACATCCATATTGTCAGGCGTGGCACACATGTGTAACACTAAGGGCTTATGTGTATACCTCTGGACTGTACAGACTGTGTCAGACCTTCTACATATATTGGCCAATATATCTGCTGCAGTCCACAGTGGCATTACATGCTAGCAGCAGTACTGTAAAATGATGTCCTTAGGATGTCTGTCAGTAGCCAATGGTACACATGTTATAAGCAGATGTGACCTTCCACACACACCATGTCTGTGAAGACAATCCCAATGACAGTAGCAATAGTCTACTAGTATACCTGCTATACATACCTGACATCCCCTGCAACTACAACATTGAGAACATATGGGCTGGGGTTGGCCTACACTTCATGTCCAGGACATATGGTGGGAATATACGTACATATACTTATCCAGATAGCCAGATATACATGATTACTCATGTGTACTATATCCAATTAACACTGTCATGGCAACCACCTACTATAGATCCCCACATCATGTGTGCATGGTCCCATTAAATCTCCTGTGTGATGGACACCCTTCCTGTGTGTGGGCAGCAGTGCTACCGACAGCAGGTAGCAATAGCCCTTACAGGAGAACTGGCACACTCAGGGCAGCCACATATTTGTAGGAGGATCAGGAACTACAGACAGACTGCGAGTAGAGTTAAGTTATGCTTTGTATAGTACTGGTGTTACAGGGTTTGGCTGTACATACTAGTTTAGCGTGGAATGCAGTCCATCTGCATAGCACACAACTGTGAGCCTATCTCATGCTGGCCAGAGCTATGCCTATCATGTCTTGTCTGTCCACCACACAGGTCCTGTGTCAGATATTACACTGGCAGTGTGTGCGTTCCGTGTTATCGGTACATGGCTACGTCCATGACCATTTCTACCTTCAATTCCCTGACTAAGGGTATGTTACAGACTATCCTGTAACACCAGCACCTTGCGTGGTGTATAGCAAGATTTGTCCACATATGTGCCTGTATTCCAGCCTCCGTCCATCACCTACATACCAAGCTTTGCACATATGTCATGATGTCGGTGGTTGATCCATAGTGGGCTGGGAGTATAACATACTGCCAGTGCTGCCATCGGTCCACTGCCATTGTATCCCCCACACATATGGTGGGGCTGGAGCCATATGTGTGTGGCCGTCACCTACACAATATGTGTGCCCTTATGCACTGCAGAGGCCAGTGTATGTAACAGTGGTATATGGACCTGTATTATTGAGTCTGGGGGGGAAGCACCATAAATGCCCTAGGCTGCTGCAAAATGTGGAGGTATCAGGGCTGAGCTGCCTTAAGGTATCTGGATGTACAGTACCATATACTTCACCTATATGTACATTGCTGACATGAATCTGGGTAATGCAGGACTACTGCCCCCTGCCATACAAACTGTTCTGTTTGTCAGCGTACTTGTGATGGTGTCAGTTATGCCATGTTATGTAGCAGTTACAACCCATGTGGTCATATAACGACTACCACCTACTGAGTTTGTACAGTGTGTAGATAGAGGCTGCTACACTACACACCTGCATTGCATACTGTTGATTGTTAGGTATCCTGTGGCCCAGTGTGTCTTTCCTATTGTGCAATGTGAATGGCTTGGCCTGGACAGCAACAGCTGTGAACCTTTCCAGACTACTGTATTACTGTAACTGGTCCACAGTAGCATTACTCCATCGATATAGTTGTCAGTGTCTGAACAGCTATATGGCATGGCATGTAGAACTGTAATAGTACACTATTAAAGGTTTCCATGTCTGCAAACCTGTGGGTGGTGTTTTACCTATGACCTCTCTGTGGGTGTATGTTACAGGCAACGAATGTCATCTGTATGGGTGGCACATACAGTGTCCAGTCATTCAGAGGTCAACTGTAGGCATAGTGGCTGTTCCATATTGTGTGCACCTTCCACTTATGTATCTTACTGTACATATAACTGCATGTGTATGTGCAGTCACATGTATATGTACATATATATATATATATATATATATATATATATATATATATATATATATACATGTATCTGCATATCTGTGTCTGTATATCTGTATCCTAGGAATGTTGATGGCTTCCACATATTACATTCCCCATGGGAGCCAGTCTGTACTGTATGATATGTTACCAATACCAGCCTGACATCATACAGGTGGAATGTAGTACAGGTAACATCTTGTGCCCATGTTGTCACAGGCCCTGGTTATCGAATCTCCAACACTTGGTATTGCAGGGCGGACTTGTTTGGCTAGGGGGATGCCTATTTGTACAAAACGTATAGTGTGTGGGGCCTCTCAACCCCATTAACGATGCAGGAGGACATATATGTCATTTGTTAATCTGCCATTGCTATCTACAGATGCATGACCATATATACCTGTATATATATGTATATATATATATATATATATATATATATATATATATATATATATATATGTATATGCTAACATATATATATAACTATGTCTGTATATACCTACATAGATATATATCTGTGATAACATATGTAACTTGTTGTGTATATGTAGACATATAGGTGTAGACACATATATGTGTCGATGTAGGCATTTGCATGTATATATGCTCATATATATATATATATATATATATATATATATATATATATACTGATATATATGTATATAGTGTCAGAAATATATGTATGTACAGTTGTATATATGTTGTATCTGTGTAGATGTATATATATGTACAGAGACATACATCTAGATGTTGGTATACATTCTCTGTACTGTTGCATGGCTGGACTGGATAATATGCTTCTGAACTCATCAGGTATATGTGTATCTGGCATGGCTTAGTAGTACATCAACTTGTCTATGCTATGCAGTGTCCTGGGTTTGAGCCCTACAGGAGCTGTGTATTTTGTAGCAGGGCAGATCACGGCCCGTTGGATACAGTGTGATGAGGGCACTTTTGAGGACTTGTACGCGGGTTTGCGTGGGGGTAAGCCACACAGGTTAAGCAATATAGAAGCCAAATGAGTGTATGATACTGTCACAGGAAGGTCCTTGTTCTGCTCAGCAACACAGTAAACAGTGTCTGCAATGCTAAAACCCAGGACCCAACATACCATAGACAACATGAATTACCACTAAGCCATGACAGATATACATAAATCTGATGGCTCCAGAAGAATGTCATCCAGCACAATCATTCAACAGTACAGTAAGTGTACTTTAAGATCTAGATGTATGTGCGTGTGTACACACACACACATATATATATATATATATATATATATATATATATATATATATATATATATATATATATATATATATATATATATATATATATATATATATATATATATATATATATATATACACACACACACACACACACACACACACACACATACACACTCACACACACACACACACACACACATATATATATATATATATATATATATATATATATCTGAATAGTTCTATATAACCCACTCTCTCCATGCATACATCTACACAAATCTGTCTACATATATATGTCAGGATATAGATATATATATATATATATATATATATATATATATATATATATATATATATATATATATATATATATATATATATATATATATATATATATATATATATATATATATATATATATATATATATATATATATATATATATATATATATATATATATATATATATATACATATGTGCAGATAGATAGATATATGTGTGCAGATAGATAGATATATGTGTATACAGATATATATCAATAGATATCATAGAGGACATGACAAAGCCATATATGAACACAGGAACCATTAATGAGGGTGGGGAGCTCAAGCAACACATGTCTCACATGTGGTGACATCCCCCCTGCAATACATTACCGACTGTTGCAAATGCCATAACCAGGACTTGACAATACATGGGCACAAGATGTTAACTGTAGGCCATCCCACCTGCATTATGACATACGGGTATTGATGACATATTGTGCTGTATGGTCTGTCTACCATAGTGAATGTACAATGTGTAAGCAATGAACGGTCCTATGATACCTATACTCAGACACATGTATTCAGATACTCATATGCAGATATACATGTATACATATGTATAGATATATATGTGACTACACAGACACACACAGTGGTATGTCTAGGAAGATACATGAGAGGGTGAACACCATACTGAACTGCCAGTATCCCTACAGTTGCATCCTCATCTGATGGACATTGTGTGAGTCACCCCATACCACAGACAAGTGTTGCCTGACACATATACCCACAGAGATGTCAATGGATGTAACACAACACACAAGTTGGCCTACATAGGGAAGGTTCAGTTGTGTACTATTATAGTTGTATATGCCACGTCATATATTATGCTCTGACATACATACAAACAGTGTAATGCAACACACAAACATATCCTTTTAGACAGTAGTCCAAAAGCATCACATCTGTTGGTGTCCATGCCAAGGCATTCAGGTAATCCAACAGAAAAGACTGACGTGGCCACAGCATAACAAACTGTCCACAGTATGTCATGCAGATGTATAGCCCAGTGGCCTCTAAATACACTCTGCATGCAATCACTAGGGTGATAAGACCTGGGATGACACTATGGGTGGTATCTGTCACATAACAATTCATAGCTGTAATCATCACTATACACTGACGGCAGTCAGCAGTAGGCCAGCAGTGTTCACAAGGTGAAATGTATTATAAAGTACATCCGCATACCGTAGGGCAGCTTACTACTGGTGGTCCTCACATGTTGTAACACCCTGGGATACTTGTGGTGCATACCTCCAATACACTGCCTTACAGGTGCATAGCACACTGTTACATCCACTGACCTCAAGACTGCAGAGATGCACACATGTGTTCTGCAAATGAAGCTCACATATATATGGTGCGTATGGGTTGTGCACCATTAGTTATTGACAGCATACCTGATAACCAGCCAGTCAGATGACAGACTGCTGGACATGTGTGTAGTACGGGCTGTGTCCGTGGACATTACCAGGACATTATGTGTATGTGTGTACAGTACTATGGTCAGTGTATATATGACAGGGGTTTTCAGCCACCACTATCCAAATAGCCATGCCTGACCCCTCACCCACTAAATTAATGTCACCGGGGGGCACAGCAGCTATCTGACTCCTGCAATGAAGATAGCAGAGCATATATGGTCCCATATAATACTACATATAATATAACCATGTGTATAACAACAATACCTAACATATGTCCATACCTGTGTTCCTGTGTTGGGATGGCACGGTCTCTCTGAGTATGTGTGTGTGTGTGTGTGTGTGTGTGTTGTGTAGTAGAGTGTCCATTAATCCACACAGGTACAAGTACCCACTACTACAGGGCTGAAAAGACACCTGTGGGTCCAGATCTACAGGTTGCAGACCCCTGGGTTAGGATGATTGTCGACTGTATGTGTATTGCACTTATGATACATGGGCTCTGTACAGACTGTGGCAGATGCCATTGTTCTCTGTCCATTTCTTTCTGATGTTACATGCCTCTCCAGTGGTAAACTTGTGTATCATATGTGGCTGTGGCTGCATTGCCATTGGATGTGGGTATGTATTTACTTACAAGTGTCTGCTATGCTGTGCTGAGACCTGTGTGTTGAGCCTGCTATCCACGCAGGTACATGTGTATTCCCCCATACAATATGTATTCCGGAGTTGTGGCAGTCTGTCTGTAGTTCGCCCAGTGCTTTGTGACATGCCTAGCAGCCTACTGTAAATACCTAGTGTGCTGTTATGTCCAGTTATTTGCAGGACATACTGCTGCCAGGCCAGCATACCTGTTCTGTATTACTGACAAAGCTGTGGTATGCTGTACAGATGTATGTCATTCTCTACTGGATAGTATGTGAACATGTGAACTCAGCAGCACCAGGTAGTATGTGTCTGGACAGACTGGCGTGTGTGCATGCATACATTGTGTGGGCATGTGTAACCCAGTATTGTGATATACCCATGTAGGTGGCTAGTAACAACCACATTGGGAGGTGCGGTCCACATGTCATGCATGAAGGGGACATGTGTACAAGTCTGGACTGACCACAGAGTGCCACACTGTCTACATATAGTGGTCATATTCCTGCTGTAGTCCACAGCATCATTACTGTACTAGCAGTAGATCTGTACTATGCTGCCCCTAGGATGTCTGTCCGTAGGCAATGGTGCACATGTCTACAGCAGATGCGACCTCCCACACCCAACATGTCTGTTAAGACACCTCTATGACAGTGGCAATGGTCTACATATATACCCGCAATACATCCATGATATCCCCTTGCACTACAGTGTTGGGACTATTGGTACTGAGGTCGGACTCTACTCCATGTTCCGGACATATGGTAAACTGATATGTATGCAAATATATCCACATATCTATGCAGATATATATACACCTATACATATCCACATACATATATGGCCATATAAATATCCACATATGTATATGGGGATATATATATATATATATATATATATATATATATATATATATATATATATATATAGACATACATACATATAACTACCACACATATACATACACACAGCACTGACTTCAACAAGTGGCTATGCATCTGCTGTCATTCAAAGGGGTTCTGTTATCTGTCTGCCTGGGGCGACATGATGCACAGACCACGATGCTCTGGCAGAGACGGACTGCACGTGTTGCCCCATGGGAGTCAGGTTATTGGCTACACCTCCTGGCAACCCCATAGTGCCTAATCTAGGCAAGGTTCAAAGGGCAAATCCACCACTGTAACAGATGCAAGCATGCAAAACTGCTGGCAATGCGATTCAATGTTGGACATCTAAACCTAAACAGGCGCTCTCTGGAGCCACACATACAAATAGGGAACATTGATATCTGTGCAGCACCTGGGACCTGGTGCAATGCTCCAGAGAGCACACCTGTAATACCTGGCTACAGCCCTTATCACACATGTCGGGCAACAAACCAAGGCCACAACACTACAGGTGGAGGAGTGTCCATATTAACCAAGGGCATTCACACCTCCAGCCTAGTGTCAAACACAATGCATCTGGGAATCACCAAATGCAACTGACACTATGTAAGACTGCAATCCAAATTGCAGCTGCCTACTGATCCCCCTCCATGGTCCAAGCTTCTCACTACACCATTATACACATACTGGACAATATTAAGATACAATCAAACACCATAATACTTGTTGATTCCAAATACTCTGCCATTAACTGGGAAATCACCTTGTGTACCACCACCCTTTACCAACGGTTCCGGGAACACATACAGTGCAAACCCTTTGATCAACTAGTCCATTGTCCAACCAGGGTCTCCAATATCATAGGTCTGGTCATTTCCAATATGGGTGTCAGATGCCGCACACCAGTGGCCACCCCTCATAGGTCAGGTCTGACCATCAGGTAATCACCGTTGACATCCACATCCCACCCCCACCCACCAGTAAGGATCCTCCATGAATACCCTCTGCAAAGCCTATGCCATGCTACTCAAGTCAGACATGACAAACCTCATGATACCCATGGAGATGGTAGCTGAACATGCAACTGGTGATTCCTACACTAAGGCACTGTGTGGGCACACCCACTCATGCATGCATTGCACCATCCCACATAGACTCAAAACACTGTCCTCTAAACAAGAAAGCCAGACTTATGCTCCACTGCCATGAACAGTCTATACAACATTAAGAAGACACTGTTGCAGTTAACAGGATAATCCCAAAACAGAAACTGCTCCCTTTCCACCCTCAGTAAGAAGCTGCTATCCCTCGATAACCACCACAGCTTGTTGCATAAATATTATTGCCATAGATTCCAAAGGCAACCACAAGGCATTCTATAGTTATCTCCAGGATCTATACCTCAATGCTCAGAATTGCTCTGTGCTACAACAGATTGGCATTAAATATACTGATTCAAAGGAGTGTCCCAATATCCAGCCAGACCGAGTTAGTGCCACATTTAGCCTCCCTCACCTCCTAAAGAGCACATTTCAGTAACAAAAGGTTGCCAAATGCCAGTAATCATGGCCACACAGGTGGAATCCACCAATTCCACTGCTAGGAATACAGCAGCATTGGGACCAGATGACATCCCTTTCTGTGTAGTACATGAACTACTACATAACCCAAGTGCCATGTGTCATCATAGCCTTACCTCAGGCATATATCCCACTGAGTGGTGCACAGCTACATTTATCACACTCGACAAGGCGGAATCCACCTTTGATCCCGGGAACTACCGTCCCATAAGTCTAACGAACCTGATCTGCAAGGGCATGGAATGCATTATCATGCAACTGATTAACAAAGACATTGGCAACCAGTAAACACTGGACCCCATCCTGGTTGGGCTCGTGCAGGGCCGATTGTGTCTCCTGATCGTGTTTGACTACTGATATTCAGTCCCCAGAGCTGTGGAGAAAGCTAAGATGGTGTACACAGCCTATCTGGTCTCTGCCAAGCCCATCAACAACATCGCTCACTCTAGAGACATAGTTAAACATGCAGAGCTGGCCATAGACACCTGTGTCACTCGATGGGTTGCCAAATGACTTACCGACAGAACCCAGTCTGTAAATGTAGCCATGTCTGATCCCTGCTCCAGACAGTTGACTAATTTGATTATGTCAGGGTCGGTCCTGGCACACCTCTTGCTTGCCATCTACTCCCCTGAAGAACAGGCCTACACTACTGAACTCTCGCTGACAAAGTTCATAGATGGCCGCAAACTGGGAGCCATTATTGGATCACCAAGTGATGTGGATATTCTACAACATGGCTTTACAGACACAGGTGCTTGGTGCCAGAGCCATGGGCTCAATCGTAATGGCATGTAATGTATAGTTATCCAATTTGGACATACTGTGTACCCATGAAGTACCACACAGGTGTCAGTACACTAAACACTGACAGTGTGCTGACAGACATAGATACACAGGTGGACAGTGGTCTCACCTTCATTAACCACATAGCCATGACAGTAAGGAAATCCTCCTATGTGGCACACCTCATCACCGATGGCATTACATCCAGAGAAAAGGGGGTACATGTCCCACTGTTCTCATCCCTCATTACACCCTGTATAGAGTACAATGCCCCATTTGGTATATACCTCGCAGGACAGCTGCGAAAGCTGGGAAGGCAGAGGAAATACCTCACTATATGAATTACAGCCATCAAACAGATGGCCTATGCTGACCATCTATACATCCTCAAGTGATACTCTGTGGCATACTGTCTACACAGAGGCTATGTCAAACCCTGGGAAATGGCATCTGTAATGTGTATGTACTGCCATGTACATCACATGTGTCAATGTGCTCTCATTACTGTAGCATAGGTTATTGAGTGACATGTCTGGGGCACACAAGTATATGAGGCCTGCACAGCACTATTATCCATGTGAATGTGTGACATGCAGGGGTAGCAACCCAGGGTATGTGCTGTCACAGAGGCATGCAGTGTAACATGGCAGTACTACTGTCGACAGTGCTGTCCCGGGGAAGGGTGCAGTGCTAACATTACTACTGACAACAAACACACCTGCGGGCATAGCTGCACTCAGAAGCCTCACTGTCGTGTACCTGGTGTGTGGGCTGTGTCACCATATATATGCCCTACTGGATGATACTTAGACATGTGGAATGTAACTGTGGAGTACCGTCGGCACAGCACATGTTAGTTAGGGCTTACAACATGTAGTAATGGCATACTCATTGTTGTCAAACATCCATCTGTTGACACATTCATCCTACTGCATAGCTACTTGCCAAACTGGTGTCTGTCAGTCCCTCTACAGTTGTGCAGATGGCAGGTCTCCAGCTGGGATACATACAGGCAACTACGCTTGATAGACACCAACATGTGTGGCCAGCTGTGTACTACCTGTCAGAGTCTATATCATATTGTTGCATGTTCAAAATATCGAACAGCTACAATGTTGAAAATGCCGTTCAGTGAAAAGTTTTTTGTGAGATCGCTGTACAGTGAGGATCAGAAAATTTGCCCTTTCCTCACTGTAGTGTGATCTTGGAGTTGGTATATATAATTAGTGGGGGGTGTGGGGGGGCTGCGCCCCCTCACAAAAACAGTTTTGATGAACGCCATTTTTGATATTGTCTCCGTTCGATATTTTGAACGTACGATAATATGATATAGATGCACCTGTCACATATAGAGGACATCACCCTGTATGGGCTACATGCCACCAGTACCTACACTACACTACCACAGCCAAATGAACATGCGTAGGTAGAGGTAACATCACAGACACTAACCACGTGTTGTATGACATGTTGCATACATGTCAACTGGACCACCTTGGTGGCCATGTGTAGAAGGCACTCAGAAGATTGGCTGATGCATGTCACTCTCACCCTGCCAGTCACTAACGTGGTGTCTGTCAATAGATTGCCTGCTGGCACATGGCAGGTGGCATGATACCAATGTACACACACCCCCTACACATCCAGTCCCTCCATGGACAACAGCCAGGTACAAAGCTATGACCACCTGCAACAATGCACCACAGTATTGACACATGTATGTGTGCATTACTGAGGATAGCATTGTTTGTGTGTTAGTACACCTGTAGTTGGAAAGTCCATGACTGCCTTCACAACCACCACCACTCCCATTGCCATAGTCAGATGTGGCCGCTGCTGTATTGGACATGATATGTAGCCTGTTACACTCCTCTCCCTAACAGCTACATGTGCCTTGCAGTACCAGCACAAGAGTGTTGAACAAATGGGTCGGTAGGCATGGCAATCCCATTGAGGTCTGCCACTTGTGTGTATGTGTGCATGTCTGCATATCTGTAGGGTACACCATTCCAAGGCCACATACTCCTATTACAATATACATTGCCACACAGTAGTACATATATTGCTGTTGTCACCCATAGGTGTGGCAATGCAATGCAACACCCTGCTATGCCTGTGGCATATGCATTACATGCATATCCCTGTGGTACCACTGTTGTGATATGCAATGGGTTGTTTTGGCATCACGGCCAGTGTGTGATAGTGGGTATGTCAGAGTATCAAGATGGGTTCCAGTGTGTACAATATCCACTGGGGGATGTGGGTGCTGTATACACTGTCTTTACACCATGGTACACCTGGTATATGGCCCATGTACCACTCTCTGGTGGCCACTGTCACCATCACCCATACAGGTAGCAGATAACAGGATATAGCCCAGTTACACATGTGCTGTGTGCAGCCTATCTGTAACACACTGGACACATGGACTAGTTAGTTAGCAACAATACACCCAGGTCTCTAAGATGTGCATCTACCTGTTATGTGTCAGTCAGTGTGTATATGATGGTATGACACACTATGTATTCTCCATATACAAACATTACATCCCCCATTACCATATTGTATGTGTCTGTGGATGTTCTGCATGTAACATTTGACCTGGTACACACCTCACCCTACAAATGGTGTTGTGTGTGCAATGATAGCCACACAGTTCAGTAGCACTACATACCTGGGTAGGGGTCTGGACACAGTGTAGCCAAGTAAGGCTGTGTGTGTATGTGGATGGGTTAAAATAAGGGTGCAGATTATACCTGTACCAGCAGGCCACCAGTCAGTGTTGCATGGGCAGTAACTGTTATACATACCTGTGACGTGTGCAACTATACACCAGATATGTCACGGCCATGGTGTCACCACAGTGACATACCCTTGTGGAATATGACTGCAGACCATCATCCTGCTGACACATATATGCCTACAGCACAAATGGATAACATTATGGGGATAACAATCAGTTTTTCCAACAGCTGAGATGCATCATAGCTGCATGGTTACACTACCTGACAAGTATGCATTACACATTACCCCTGACAACATCTTACACTGCAGTACATTGCATCACTTTATTACAGTCACTGTGTGCATCAGAACCACACTAGCCTGTACCTGCATCGATGTTATGGGTGACAGGGATGTGGCACAGGTATCATCATATGCACAGGGTGTGTAAAAGTCATCTTAGCTGCATGGCTACACTACCTGACATGTATGCATTACACATTACCCCAACTACATCTTACACTGCAGTACATTGCAATACTCTATTACAGTCACCGTGTGCATCAGAACCATATTAGCCTGTCCCTGCATCGATGTTAAGGTTGACAGGGATGTGGCACAGGTATAATCATATGCACAGGGTGTGTTGCTGGTGTGCCAGAGGCCGGGGGTGGTCCAAACATGTGTCACCATGTGTGTGGGTGAGGGGTGTGGTTCTTTGATTGGGGCGTGGTGATGTGGTGTGTGTTGGTATGGGGTCGCCCTAGGTGTGGTTGCATAGTGTGTGGGTATGCATGCACAAAGTTCTGCCATGTGGCTGCCCTATGCGGGTGATGTTGGACAGCTGCAGACCATACCTGGCAGAGTGTGAAGTTCACTGCCTCTGGCCACGGACACACTGACTGTGCCTGTCAGGGGTTCCATGAGCATGTGCAGGTACAGACCTTGAGGTGCTACTCTCTCCTGATGATGACATATGTCTGTTGGAACCATGCCCCACCTGGGACTTGCCAGGGCCACGTGCACGATGTCTGCTGTGGTGTGGTGTGGACAGCTGCCTCAGTGGTGTGCTGGGGATGGTACTGCCACTACTGGAGTGGCTGGGCGTCCTGGCACGTCCATGTTGACCGCCAGCTACTGGTATTTCTGGCCTATGTCCATGTGGCCATCGCACCACTCCAGCCACATGTTCTAGCACAGACATACCACGGTCGAGGAGGCCCACCGTCTCACCCCACCATCTATCCATGACCTCGGTATATTCACGGAGGGCATCAGCAAGTTCATGGAGGTTGCCACTTACACCTGCAAAAGCAGACCTCTGCAGCCTCAGGCCCTGTGCATTTCCATATGTGCTTGTGCCTCCATTATGGCCTGAAACATGCTCCTGGTGTTACCAGTTATGGCACCTCTGCCAGGGACATGATGACCTGCGGTCCTCCTACGAGCACCACGATACATCTGCCAATGTGGTGGCCTTCAAGACATCAGGCTATGCCAGCTGTGACCTGGCACAGTTGGCACGGACACCACACTTTCCTGGTCATTGCCACCAACCGCCAACTGTCCCTCTGTTATGGCCACATGTTATAGGGTTTGTAGAGGCGCTGTAACTGTATGTGGGCTTGGAGTGTCTAGGAGGATGATGACACATGTTGATGCAGTGTCGGCCTCTGACATCCCCACCTGTGCCTCACCTAGCTACCTCAGTGTGTGTGCAGGAGGGACCCTGACCCACCTCGCTACCTGTGGGAGAAACAAATACACACTTTAAGACCTGTAGAGCATTGCATAACAGTACACACACTCACACTGACAGCAACCTTACTACCTCACTTTCCCTGGGTTTACACACAGTCCCACATTCAGTTACATATGTTCCCCATCCTGCATGGCACTTGCTAATATACACGCATTACTATTGCCCATTAACATATCATTCCTCTCCTTGCCTACACGTGTGATCACAACACCTGACCTGTTACTCCATCACCTCCCTGACTTGGATGGAGTAGGATGTACATGGCCTCACTGCTGTCATCCCGTATTACCCTGTGTATGGGCAGTAATGGTGTACATGGCCCCTATATGGTTGGGGCTGCTACATTCAATACATATGTCACACACCATAGCCTCATACTACAGTCTTGCTCAGTCTATGCCACATCTGCTGCACAAGTGACCCATCAGGCAGACAACAGAACTACCTGGATACACTCACTGATGTGCTGTGGTAATTCCCATTTGTATATGTAGTGCTGCATATGAGGGTAGACAGTTACCTATCTTCTGCTGGCAGTATGATGTATATACCTGGTATGTACTTCACCTCCCAATGCATGTTCCATGCTACAGACCTTGTTATGCTATCAGCTGTCCTGTGTTCACATACCAGACAGATTGTCCTGGTGTCCCATGTCTCACTTCATGTACATTTACAGCACAATCCCAAGGGAAAGTACTGCCATGTGGTCAATCCCACTATTGCCTATGCATACATGGACACCCACACACACAGACTACATCTGACATGCATCGTCCACACTCCACTAGATTGCACTTACAAACACAATCAACACACACACACACACACACACACACACACACACACACACACACACACACACACACACACACACACACACCCCACACTCCTATATATGGATTTGCACATTTGTACACACAGTCCTCCCATCACCCTTCTGTCAACATGCATTACATGTTGTGCTTAACAGCATGCAGTGCAACTATAGTGACTTCATGCTAGCGGCAGTATACATGTGTGTGGGGCATGGGCTGTGTTGGTATGTGATGGCCCTTCCCCTTGTTAACACTGCACCCATGGACAAAGTGTTACTGTGGACCTGTTCTGCACCCTGCCTTGTACCGTGCTCCATACCTCACAGGTGTAGAAACCATTGCTGAATATGTAGTACTCTGTCGGTTATGTCAGCTCCACTGGTCACAGCCCCTATGTGTTATAGCAACTCATACCTGGGATGATATGTGAACAGCTATCATTTGTGAATGCCTGATGTCTGTGTTACAGATCACAACATCAGCAGTGCATGTATGACCAGTACAAGACTATTATGCTGACCACCAGCAGACTTTACCATGGCTGTGGGGGGTGCCCTACACATGTCCCAGATGTCTGCATGGTTGCAAGGTCTACTCATGTGCACATCCCTTGGAGTGCACACACTGCTGTCACGAGTGATGTGGGGTCAGGGTTACGTCTGCCGCATTTACTTAACCTGATTGTGTGCAGCTGCAGCCATGGTGGTGTTGATTCATATATGTCTCTACTGTTGGCCGTATGTCCTGCCATACTTCACATCCCTGTGGACACATTGCACATTGACAGGATGTTAGTTATCGTGCATGTGTCTGTTGTACCCTTCCGATACCCCAGCATGGTCTTTACTGTGATGCAGTGCATTTCACAGCAACAAAACATGAATGTGCACAGCATGCAGTATGGGTAGGTGCGTGAGATGTGTGCATGGGAAATACCATAGCTATTACATGCCCATTGTATCATCATGCATGAACACAAACCATACTCACCAGCAACGAGCTGCTGCTGTGGTGGTATCCTGGAGGGACATGCTTAGGAGTGTGAGAATGTTTATGTCAGTGGCCACAGCTGTGGAATTCATAAAAGGTGAGTGCAAGTGCAGCATTACGTTACATCAACAGTAGAATTCCACAATATTACAGCTTATACACAACTGTTTATTACTACTACACACAGCAGACTATGTATATGACATCTTATATTTGCATGATGTACCTGTACAAATGCAGATGCATACACAAGAGTGGTGTACCAATGTGCCCTGGGGCCTTACCTGCATTCTTCTCAGCTGGTGTGCCGGTGGCATCCACCTCCACAATGTGCCCTGCCAGGTGTTGCTGGTGCAGGTGGGCAGGTGCCACAAGGCTGGTGAGAAGCTCCTCCACACGGGTGAGGGGTGGATGGGTGGGTTGCCCCCCCTGTTGTGAGATGGTCTCCCTGTATGGCTGCTGCATGCTGACGTACATGGCAAAGCAGGTCAGTGCAATGATGCCAGACCTGCTCATAGCTGCAGTTCTGCAGTCCGACATCATTGACCCTGTGGACTAGCTCATTCCACAGGGCAGTCTTCTACTGCTGGTCGTGGGCTGTCTGCCCAAACAGCTGTTCATAGTGCTGTACCAGGTGGTCGATAATAACCTCAGTCTCAGCGGCGCTGTATGCGGGCAGACAACTGTGTGCCATGTTCCCTGGAAGACATAAAGATGGAAACAGGTCTGAGCCACCCATACAGCAGGGTTACCGTAGTTCTTAATACACATATTTGTCTCCTCCCCACCATATCAGCTACAACAAACCGTTCACAGAATGCAATTGTATGCTGCTTACCTACCATTGGGACATATGTTGCATTGTACCAAGCTTTGTGCTATGTGTGTGTGCCACACTTTGTGCTATGTGTTTGTAGCCATGCTCCCTGTGGGGACACTATCTTTGCTGGCCTGTTGCAGACTATTTCACCTGCATGCCATTATCAGTGCCACTATATATATATGTGTATAAGTATATATCTATGCACATATAAGTGTAGATATATGTTGTACATTGTTGATATACCTATGTCTATATGAGTGTCTGTGTATCTGTAGACATACATGTCACATTATGTATCACACAGATATTTATCTATATGTGGGGTGCATACAGACATCTGGTCTGCATTCTGTAACTGTCTTTCATTTATAGCTGCACTGTTCTGCCTTGTTGCAACACAGACAGGTGTCACATGTGAACACAGACTAACATTAGGGTGGTATATATGGTGTGAGATTGCTGGTACAGCTATTATACACCTATGGCATTTGTGCATGCTACATTACACATTAACATGACTGTCCTGCAAGTGGTGTGCTCTGACACCCATGTGTCTATCATGACGTCAGTACTTCCACCACCAGCTATTGTCCACACTAACATAACACACACAGATATTACGGCTGACATCTTTGTCATTTATTGCTGATCTGCAAAATTGGTGGGTATGTCCCACTGCCTACAGAGACAGACAGTATTGTCCAGAGCAGTTGTTCAGCGGAACATCATTACAGGGACAACTACAGATGGCACATATCAGACATTCAACATCATATATCCTATTAATCTATACCACATACTACATTAAATTACATACAGTTATGTTTTACATACCTTTTTTTTTGTTTAGGATGGGTGTGACTCCTTTCCTGTTTTGGCTTTTAGGTTTTTTTTTTCTCACTATGTGTGTGTTTCTCTTCTCTTTTTTTTTCTTTTTCTCACTCTCTCTCTCTCTCCACTAGAGTGATTGAGTTGGTCTGAATGGATTGCAGCATGGCTTTTGTAGGTGATGCAAAGAACACAACGGCCAGCAATTACTGTTCCAAAACCATTTTAATAGCAAATATACAAAGGATATATAATATATATCCTGCTCCAAACCGGTTTCGGTTCCCCTTCTTAGCTCCACTGAAGAAGGGGAACCGAAACCGGTTTGGAGCAGGATATATATTATATATCCTTTGTATATTTGCTATTAAAATGGTTTTGGAACAGTAATTGCTGGCCGTTGTGTTCTTTGCATAGTTTGGTTGGCCGTGCATCGCTCTACGTGAGAGGTTTGTGTGTTTGGTTTTTGTAGGTGATGCACATGATCCAGGTGATAGGCTCTGCACCAATCAGTGTGCAACAATTGCTAACTGAGTGCAGCCTGCTGTGTAGTGATTCAGTTAACCACTGTCATGGCAACCCAGTACTATAAATTGCTTGCTCGTGTGGGTGTTGTCCCTTCACCTTTCCAGTATGGAGGACATCCTTCCTGTATGTGGGCAGCAGTGTTACAGACAGCAGGTTACAGTACCTCTTACAGCAGGACCTGCAGACACAGGCCGACTACACAACTGTAAGAGGTTCCAGACCTACAGACAGAGTGAGTAGTGTTGTTATGTGCATTGTATATTGCTGGTCTTGCAGTGTTTGCGTGTACATAGTAGTTTAGGATGGAATGTAGTCTGTCTCCATAGCTCTCAACTGAGGGCCTATCCACATGATGGCCAGTGGATTGTCTGTTAGCTTTTGCCTGTGCACCATACAGGTCTTGTCCTACATATATCCCCAGCAAACTGTCTGTTGCTTGCTATCAGTACATGGCTACATCCATTTGTGTTCCTGATGTCTTATTCCTGCATAAGGGTATGTTGCAACAAATCCTGTAACACCAGCAATTTCCAGGGTGTGTAATAGCAATATTATAAGTATGGCCCTGTGTTCCTGCCTCTGTCCTCCACATATATGGTTGGCTTTGTCCTGCTGTAATACAGTTAGGAGGTGTTTGGTAATGGCCTATCATTATTTACTGCTAGCATTCTTGCTCTAATCCCAGTCATATCGTGGACTCCCGCAACATTTGTTGGTCAGGGTCCATACATGTGACAGATACATAGACATTGCCACAAGTAATAAAGTTCCCCCTAGGCCTTAGGTTCATAGGTAGGTAGGTAGGTACTAGGCTATCGGCCCTAGGGCCTATACAAGCCCAGCCAAAAAGGTACTCTAGCTTTTGCCACCAAAGAAAATTATTTTCCTGTGCCACTATTGAGCAGAGCCTCAGAGGTAATCCCCAGGGTGAATTTCCTATTTCCCATCCAGTCATCAAGATTTTTCTTGAAGAGTGCTAATGAGGTGCTTTGTTTGATATAGATAGGTAGTTTATTCCAGAGTATGGGAAGTCTCTGGGACAGGATTTTATCCCTCCGGCATGTTCTGTTTATTGTGGTGACAAGGTTTAGGTCCCTAGTGTGTGTAGCTTGGAGGGATTGTGATTTCTTTAAGTGGAGCATGTCCAACAGCTCTGGGTTTGACATAGCTTTGTATGTTAGGCAGAGATCACCTCTGAGTAGGCGATATGTGACAGAATAAAGCTGGAGTTTTTTGAGACGGTCTGAGTAGGGCATCTGTTTGATGTTGGCAATCCTCTTTGTGAGGTATTTCTGTGGCCTTTCCAGTTGTTGTAGATGTCTTGTGAGGTACACACCAAAAGGTGACTACAGGGTGTAACTGGAGGCTGCTGAACTACATCTGTTATTGTTTATTGTTACTTATCATGATGGCAAATCCTTTGTCTACAGTTGTACGAATTGAAGGGCTTGGCCTGGACAGCACAGTATGTTATATATCCACACTCTCTGCATCTACTGTTTTGTGTGGGCCTTGCATTCCTCACTGATTATATAAGTCAAATTCTATGTGCTGTAAGTAATGGCATACATTATTGTATAATACACAAATAAAGGTTGTCTGTGTATACATACCTGTATGTCATCTCATGTCGTTTGAAATGTGAGTGGGTATATGTGTAATGTAAGAATTCCCTTTGTGGAAATGGTTGCCACACTACACATGTCACAGGTACCAGTTACAGGGCTTGTGGCTGAGGGATATACTATGCACCCAGGACATCCACACTACTTCTACATATGTATGGCTACTAATACCTTTTGTCTGTGTATATGTGTATGTACCTATATATCTCATATATCATACATATATGTATATATATATATATATATATATATATATATATATATATATATATATATATATATATATATGTGTGTGTGTGTGTGTGTATACCTGAACATAATTATCAATGTATAGATGTGTGTGCATATCTGTACCCTTGTAGTGTACCCCTTCCACATTGTACATTCCCTATGGTAGAATGACTTTTCTGCATGATATGTTACAGATATTGCCCTGACATGTACAGGTGACTTGGATTACTGTTAAAGCATTGTAGCTGTGTTGTTGAGGGCCCTGATGTCATGTGCTGGATAGTGGATTGCACAGCATATCCTTTAGGGCTGGGGGGGGGGGTTACATAGCAGTAAGTACCAGGTGTCCCTCATTCATGCACCCACCCCCATTAACTGTGCTTATGGTCTGTTATGTTGTACTGAGCGGATCAGGAGTTTGTTCCCATGTGGAAATGCTATACACATGTCTATCTGTATAAATATATATATATATATATATATATATATATATATATATATGTGCATAATTATATATGTGAAACCCCCATATATAGAGATATAGATATGGACATTGATATAAATCTAGATATGTATAAGTATATATCTATGTGCATGTATATATATATATATATATATATATATATATATATATATATATATATATATATATATATATACAGTGAATATATTTATCTATGTATGTATGGGGGCTGTTATATGATTATTTGTGAGTAATACATGCACACACACACACACACACACACACACACACACACACACACATACACACACACATATATATATATATATATATATATATATATATATATATGTGTATATATACACCTATAGCTGTCTACCTGTCTGCACTTACATATATATATATATATATATATATATATATATATATATATATATATATATATATATATATATATATATATATATCTGTATATCCATGCATGTTCAGCTTATATGTTTGGCCTGTACCTCATTCTCTTGGCAATTGACATGGATGGTCTTAGGACTGAAGTCATTCACTCGTGCCGACACATTCGTGTTTCAGACTTTTCATCTCCTTCATAATATGTGTTCTAGTACATATAACTGTGTAACTAGCAATATTTTAAGTATATTAGGGCAGTATTTGACAGATATCCCTATTTGTACCCAATGTTTGGCACACTTTGTCCGGAATTCTTGCATTACAAGGTTGTTTGGTATGATATTACTACATTTCCTGTGCTGTTGACTGATTGTGCTGGATGATATGTTTGTGAAACTAAGACAGTTATGTACATCTGCCTGGCTTACTGGTAATTCACTTTGTGTATGATATGCTGGGTCCTGGATTTGAGCCTTGCAGAGGCTGTATATTTTGTTGTTGTGCAGAACACCGGCCATGGGATACAGAGTGATTATGGGACATTTGAGCAGTTGTACGTGGGGTTGCGTGGATATAAGCTATACTAACCTCTGGGTGCATTTCCTTACACTCAGTTAGCTTCTACTTTGCTTCATCTGTGTAGGCCATGCTTACCCCCACACAAACACACTTACACACTCTTACTACTGCTTATCTATGTTTAATACTGCTTATTTGTGCTTACACCTGCTTATTAGTGCCTTATTTATTATGACACTCACACTTCACATTTGCATTTAATGCAGTAATCCTGTTTAAGTATAAATGTTATTTAGTAGGTTATATGGCAAAACGATGTTGATCTACAATTTTCACATGGAAAATAGAATGTGCTGCAGTGGGATTCGAACCAGGAATGCATGCATGTTAGGTGGATGGTCTACCCACTACACTATTGCTGTCCTGCTTCATTTGCATATTTCTACCTTAATGTCATACCCATGCTCCCTTTCCCCAGCTCCCAAGCTCCCCGTACACAGCATCCATCCATTCTCTAGTTGCTAGCCCTGCCATACCACACCTCCACACATTTCCCTCTCTGCACGTCTTGGTACTCCTCCATTATAGTGTCTTGACCCAACCTTCTGCAGACTCTTCATCCGTTTAGTCCATGTACATTTGAGCCTTCCCTTGATCCTCCTCCAATACTGGCGGAAACATCTATGTGACCCAGAAAGTTTGGTTCATCCCACCAGGGATGGACCTATTGTGTCACGAGTAGACTTTGCTGATCTACACTGTTTCGCCCATTGGTAGCATCTTGCCAGGGGTTTGAGAAGCAGTGGTCTGCTCACACACCGAACCAGCCTCATTTCCCGGTTCGGTGGATGCAACGCCCCAGGTGTGGCATTCTGTGCATGAAGCACACCCCCATGGCATGCCCCATTTTACATTCCTCTCTTCAGTATTATGCACGACTACTGTTCTCACAGTATGTGTGGACAGGCACTGTTCATTGATACTCATAGACTGCTCGGAATACTGTGATTGAGCAATGTGAACATGTTTGCTGGTATTAATCTACATACTTACATACATTTCCTATACTGTTGACTGACTGTGCTGGATGATATGTTTGTGATAGCAGCTGATTGTATATCTGCCATGTCTTTGTGGTAACTCACTTGGACTATAGTGTGCAGGGGGGGGTTGGAACCTGGGAGTGCTGATTATTTTGTTACTAGGCACAATGAGAGCTGTTGGCTACAGAGTGCCTAAGGCATTGTGGAGGAAGTGTAGGCGGGTATGCGATGGTGTGCACGAGGCTCAGAGTTGCTGACCTCCAGTTACAGTGTCTTGCACTGGGTTGGCCTCCACATTACTTAACCAGTGTGGCCATTGCTTACCACCACCTAAACAGGCGTAACCCCACTTGTTGCCGCATACCCCCACGCTACTTCATGTATGTAGTTCACATTTGATGTCTGGGACAATCTGACTGGATGCTTCCTCATTGTCAGTGGTGGCCTGGGGAGTGGAGCTCCACAGTACACCCCAGCTATACATTACATGTACTACTAGGGTGTACACATTCATGGAGAGTAACAGACTTACCATAGCCATGTACCACATTCTTCATGCTTAGTTCACATTAACATGTTGGTATTACACATGCTTAAGTCAGGTGTATGTCAGGTATGGATGTTGAGAAAGGTCAATTTAAGGTGAAGTGGGATTCCAGGTTAACAGTTCTGGATAGGTTACACTCAGGTATTCGGGTTAGTTTAGTTATGCCATACCTGTGTGGTAGAGTAGATGTGAATAGTGAATGAGTAGGTAGGTAGGTAGAGGGGGGGACATTTTAACTGTATAGTAGCCTTTGGACTGATTGGTGGGGGAACAGTAGTGAAAGCTTGCAGGATGTTGGTGTTTGTATGCGAGGAAGGACAGGAAGTGTCAGTGTCACTAGTTGGTATAGGGTATGGAGTGCTAGTCGGGGGGGGGGGTGGACTTCGCCAGGTGGTGAGCAGGTGGTGATCCAAGTATGCTTGAGGCTTTCCTTCATGTGTTATTTACATGTGTCATGTTGCGGTATTACACATGGGTTGGGGGTTCCAGATTCTGCCAATAAAGTTATGAAGAGGGTGTCACCTAATTGTGACTGTGAACATTACTAGTAATGCAACAGGGGTTGATAGATAAGTGGTGTTAATGGGCCACACAGAGGGGCTGATAATAGGGGACATGTCCAAGGATGTGCAGGAAGGCTGACGAGAAGGTCCACAACTGGCCAATATTTCTATAGCAACAGCTGTGTATATACCCTGCATTTGGGGAGAGGTTTGGACACTCACATCCCAGGGTGGGGGGAGGAGAACACTAATACCTTGTGATGCAAATTAGTTTGGCTTACATGCCTACAGTGGAGTGTTGCAACTTTGTGTTCTTTGGTGTCATTTAGTGGGTTTGCAACAACACATCTGGATATACCGTCCTTTGCCATGTAAACTTGACTTTGCTGCAGAGGGGCTCATACTGGGCATGGATGCACATTAGGCAGTGGCTCTGCTCAATGCACACTATTGCTTACATCCCTGGGGCGGTCCACATAGAACCGCTCCAGCCAACACCTGCACGCCTAGCTCCATAATTTCATACCCATAGTCCCCCCACACCTCCTCTACAGCACTCTTCCTTACTCCGGCTGCAGGTCAGGTCTAAACACACCCCTACACATCACTACACACTGGCCACTCTCCACTTCTCGGGACCCATCACGTACATTGTCTTGCACCGTGGCTCATCAGGCTTCCCCAACCTTGTAGTCTGAGAACATGCATGCCCTGCAGTAGGACATTTGTGTAACGCCAGGAAACTCGAATATCCATTAAATTTTTGGGTTGTCCCGCAAGGGACATTCATGTCTTTGTTTCAAGATCAGACTTGGCAAGTCTCTCCCACTGGTAGCATCCTGCCTGTAGTCTGGGAAGCACTGGTTTGTTTACTTTTATTGTGCATTTGTATGTTTCACCTGTCTAGTTGAGGAGGTTGATGCTATGTGTTACACGTTTGTTGATTGGGCCCCTCACCCCCATTGGCACGGCCTGTGAACATATGTAATTCTTAACTGCTGTATCATATCCTAGCTATATATATGTGTATATTCACACACACACACACACACACACACACACATATATATATATATATATATATATATATATATATATATATATATATATATATATATATATATATATATATTTATATTTATATATATATATATATATAGAGAGAGAGAGAGAGAGAGATCTAGCCATATATATATATATATATATATATATATATATATATATATATATATATAGATATATATAGTGCTGTATATATATCTAACGACATGTGGATGTATGGGTGTCTGCCTATGTCTATATCTATATGTAGGTATTTATATATATGTCTGTCTATGTATGTATACATTTGTACTACAGAGAGGAGAGAGGGAGAGGTGTATCTCTATGTAGTTATGGGTGTATATACACACACATACCTCTGCATATTTAGTGACATATCCTGTAATGTTGCCTGTTATTGTTGGGTACTGTGTTTCATGTGCAAACCAGCCAACCTTGTGTGCCACGCATGCTTTGCGATACCTACAACTAAATACATTCACGTACACAGGGTCACACATGAAATCTATTGTTAGTATCAGGTAATCATTTGTCCCATGTGGTACAGCCTGAACATTGGGTATACAACTTTTGTCTACACGCAGAGTTACATAGGTACCCATGGCTATGTGCATGGACTACGGCGTGTGCCAGACCTAGGATACTTGGATCGGGACAACATAAGGGATGGGTCCCAAGTGAGTGGTGTGGTAGCTATGGGCCGGTAACCAGGGTTCAGATGGTTGCTGCATGTGTGCAGCGGGTAGGAGGAGGCAGGACTGTGGGTAATGAATGTATTGGTCGGGGATGGCCTTGGTTGGATGGGCCTGTACTGCTCGGGCCACCTAGTGGGTAGGGGAGAGGGGGATGTGATGTCAACATGTGGAACATGACCGATGGCTATTTTAAATCCCTATTTCAATGACACACATACATTAGATTGAGCTTGGTAGTGTATTGCAGGGCAGACATGTTTGTCTGGGTGGGGGGGTATGCCAATTGTTACGTGACGTATATTGTTTGGGGCCTGTCAAGGCATTTCTCGGTGCATGTGGACATATATGTGTCTGTTAATCTACCAATACTATCTACAGATGTCTGGCCATATTTACCTCTGTGGGTGTATATATTTGCTTACATATTTCTAACAATGTCGGTATATACCTATGGGGACATTCATCTGTGTACATATGTGTAACTTACTTTGTATATGTGGACATATGGATGTTAACCTATATATGTGTAGTTGTTGGTATTTACATGTATATCTGTTCATATATTTGTATATATATATATATATATATATATATATATATATATATATATATATATATATATATATATATATATATATGTGTGTGTGTATATATCTCTGGATATATATATATATATATATATATATATATATATATATATATGTGTGTGTGTGTGTGGCTACATCTATAGATATGTTGTATCTGCTTAGATAGTATTATATTTGCACACACACGTCCATCTAGCTGTAGGTATACATTCTCTCTGCTGTTGCATGACTGGGCTGGGGTTATGTTTCTGACAACATACAATTTCTGCATATCTGGCATGGCTGAGTGGTAAATCATTTTATGTATGGTGTGCATGGTCCTGGGTTCTGCCTTGCTGAAGCTGTTTGTTTTGTTGCTGGGCAGAACACCAGTCATTGGATACGGTGTGCTTAAGGCACTTTATAGAAGTTGTAAGCGAGTTTGCGCTGAGGTTAGCACTGCTAACTTCTGGTCACAGTGTCTCCCACCCAGTTAGCTTCTCCTTTGCTTAATCTGTATCACCAGTACTTTACCCCGTGCAAACATACTGGCACACACTTACTAGTGCTTACATATGCTTACTACTGCTTATCTGTGCTTACGCCTGCTTACTGCTGTCTTATTCATTATGATACTGACTCTTCACGTGTGCATTTCCTGCAGTACTCCTGTTCATAAAAATGTGTGTTATTTAGTGGGTTTTGCATTATAAATGTTGCTTCTACCATGCTTTCCCGTGTAAAATAAACTGTGCTGTGCTGAAACTCGAACTGAGAATGCCTGCTCGTTAGGCGAATTCTCTGCCCATTATACTATTGCTGACATGCTTCATTTACATATATCATCCTTGTTATCCTTTTCAGCCTTTTAGGCTGCTTTCACAGTGACTAAGCATTGGGTACACCCGCACACCTACTGTTAGCTGTACTCAGAGCTTTAGACAACAATACGGGGGTTTCTTCTTTTCATCTTTATGCCTTGTTGCTGTTGTACACATGGGGGACTGTTGGTGGAGATATGTGGACAACTATAAGTGGTATCGCTCATTTATTTCCACTTTCTGCTGTTCAACATTGCAGGGGCGTGTTTATTTTGTGGGATCTGCTCTCAGCCATGCCCCCTGCACTCGTACACGCTCCATGTAAGCCTGGGGGCTCGGGCGGCACGCCTTCATTACTATGCATGGCGCTCTGCTGTCCTGCTCCTAAGCGGCCATTTCCATGCAGGACTAGACTAGTCCTGCACGGAAGATTAGTAAATCAGGGGGAAAGTGAATTTTACTGTGCTAACGTGGTAGAGTATTACGTGTAGTTTAGTTAAAAAACATAGCTAGGATGTTATCCAGTCCCACATTTATCAGTTTTTGTTGACTGGGAAAGATAGACTGGGCAATGTCCATTTTTATTGGAGGCCTGGGGAGAAAATGTCCACAAAATTACATGAATGCATACACAATGTTTACAGCAGAGTTTAAATATAGGTTCATTGGCAACATTTTACAGAAGTATATTCAGTGACAACAATTATACAACTATATAATTAAACAAAAAAATTACAAGGTTGAAAATTTTTAAGATAAGAAATTATAAGGCTTATAGTTAATATGAAAAATTTGAAACAGATGAAGCTATGATAGAGGCAGAGGATTAATAGACAGAGCAAAGGAAAGGAAGCAAGCAGTGTTTTATTGGGTGGAGAAAGAGTAAATTCCACATAGGAAACTCATTCAGTCTTAACTTCTACATTAATTTACATACACTTGAAGGATACAATCACCCAGATTCTCACAAGCTTGCACTGAGTGCAAGATCAGTGCAGGAGCTCAAGCAGGCAATATATCTGCCGTGCGATCCAGGAACAGCCTGCAGGGGTGTGCACAAGAGTTCCTGCAATAATCCTGCACGGACTAAGCCCTGGTATGCATATCACCCCATTTTCAGGAGAAATCTATGCAAATGAGGTGATATTGCAATCCAGGAGGCTTACAACAGTCCATGCAGGACTAGTACTATCTGCAGAAATAAACTCGGTTAGTAACCCAGTACATTTGCGCAAAATCCAAAACGGAGCTATGACATCTCCAAATAAAGGCTGCATATCATGTAGTAAGCATGCCAATGGACAAGTATAAAAACATAAAAATAAATACAAAAATCAACTTTAATATTTTTTTTTTGACGATCTCGGCTGTTTAAGCCTAGGGCAGCGGCCTGCAAATGGGATTGGGGGTAAAACAATAAAATAAACTTAAAATAAGCAGTCTAACTAAAATCACTATTCTGCTATGCAAGTCAATGGCAGGCAGAAGACAACCTGGCCAGTGAGTAGTGGTTGCTAAGGTGGGAGGCTCATTGTAAGACCTGTAACTATGCATTAGCAGGCAATCCTATGCAAATGAGGGGAATGATAGTGAGTCCCAGTTTTCCCCAGCATGTGAGTCAGATCCCAACAGTGTAAGAGTAGGAATAGCATGGTGCAAGCCTAGAAGGTAGGTGACATCATGGGTGGGGTTGTCAGGCATACTGTAAGTGGATTTGCTCCTAGCTTAGCACAGCTAAGCTAGGGGGTGTGTCTAAACTTGCATAGCATTCTTTACAAAGCCTAAGCGGGTGTACATGCCAAGCACCGGGTTTTACAGGAAGAAAAAAGAGGTTAAACCAGGAAATAGCAGCTCTGTGCACATTTGGGCACTCTGTTTGCATGGCACCCCCCCCCAGGCTTAATAAAGAAGGCAATGGGTAGGGAAAACAGCAGTAGGAAGGTAATCAATGAGAACTAGCTTAGCTGGCAGGAGAAATGTATCCAAATCAGCCAATTACACAGGCAGCAGACCAGCCCAGCCCAGAACACTGCTATAAACTTAGAGAACAACTTCCCCTCCAGTTTTTCCCCACACTCTACACCACACAGGTGTATACAAGTGGAGAAATTTTAACAAACAAACCTACAAAATGAGAAGGGCTGCAACAGGCAACATAGAACAACATGTGCAAGAGGTTGAGAGTGGTGAGGATGTGAATGCTGCCAATCAACCCACAGTGAGGAGACGGAGAAGAGTGTACAGACCAAGGGTAACCTACCAGGGGCTACATGAGCTGGAGATAGTGGAGCGCTATACGGTGGACAGAGACGTCCTACAGCAAATTGTTGAGCTATGCCGGCCACACCTGACACACCAAAGTGACCAAGGGGAACCCATCCCAGTGGATACCAAGGTATGTGTAGGCCTAGGAATACTAGCCACAGGTACCTCTCAAAGCTCAACTGTGGATATCATGGGGATCTCACAGGCATCAGCATCCAGAGTAGTCCACCATTTCCTGGATGTCATGTCAGCACATGCCAGTGAGCACATATATTTCCTTTAACACCCATGAGGTGTTGACCAGCAATGTGCATCTCTTCCACCAAATAGCAGATTACTCTGAGGTAGTGGGTGCTACAGACTGCACCCACATATGCATCAAAGCACCACCTAGTGATCATGGTAGGGCCTACATCAACCGCAGGGGCATCCTCTCCATCAACTGCCAGGTCATATGTGATGCCCAGGGCATTATAATGAATGTGTGTGCTGGCTGCCCTGGAAGCTATGACGATTCCCACATATGGCATATGACACAGCTGTACCAGAGATTTGTCAATGGGAACATCCCCTACAGTCACCTAGTGGGGGATGCTGGTTACAAACTGGAGCTGTGGCTGATGATACAGATCAGAAATGCACACACACCTGAACAAGAACGTCATAATCAGGCACATGCACAGACCAGATGTACAATAGAGCGTGTGTTTGGGATGCTCAGGTCAGGGTTCCGGTGTCTGGATACATCCAGTGGAGCCTTACAGTACTCAACAGCTACATGTACCCAGATTGCTATTGTATGTGTTATGCTACACAATATGATCCTGCAGAAACAGCTGCAGCAAGAACAGCAAAGGGTAGGGCCAAACAGCCCCCCCCACCAATGCTAAAGCCTGCACAGGCACAGACTGACTCAGAGGAGGAACAACCTGAGCCTGCCCCAGTAGGCAGATGGAGGCATGCCCAGTATGCCGAGGCTGTGGCAAAGAGACAACCCATAGCACATACACTGACACAATAGGGACCCAGGGAATGACACCTCTCTCTGACTCACACATACAGTAAAAGGGATGACAAACATGACACTACCTGTGCTCAACCATGTATAGGGAGTGTACTATGTGCATCCAACATAGGCAGCCCTCCAGCACCATCCACAAGTTTGACACACCCTGAAGGTAAGTAAAACAACCTACCAATTGTCAAATGAAGTAGAATGTGTCATTACCTGTATGTATGGTATGGATGTGAGCATGCATGTGAATTGGATGGCTGAATGTTATGGCAGCAGACAGTAGACACCCATAGTGGCACCATGACATCTGTAACACATATTGGAGTCACCATAGTAGCCAGTACTACACAGGGTGACAAAACGCACTGCAGGAAATGTGCTGAGTGACATGTGTGGCCATATGACCCACACATGCCAGTCAGGGTGGTTCACATACCCAACAACAGTCTCAGCCAGCAGGACAAGTATAGTCAAACCCAAACAGAGTCTGTGCCATGGCCCCTGAATGATGGATATGGTTCACCTCCCTCCCAGGCCTACACAGACAGACTACAGCAGAGCAGGCAGTGGGATGTTAGTTCCGAAGGGTAGGAGGACAGACAATAATATGTAGGGCAACCAAAGTCATGATCTGTAGTGCACTGGTATGCCTCTAGTCAGCATGATAGTTAATAATACAGAATGAAATGGAGTACCTGACATACCAGTACAATCATAGCAAATGTGTACAAGTGTCATGTGTGCCCCCCACATCCTACATAGAAATGTAATAACAGTCAGGTGTGCCCCCCTAACCTTGTGTAGAAATATAGAAATAGACCGGTGTGCCCCTCTATGTAGCAATGCAATAACAGTCAGGTGTGCCCCCCATCCTGTGTAGAAATGTAGAAATAGTCAGGTGAGCCCCCCAACGTAGTAATGTAATAACAGTCAGGTGCCCCCCAACCCTGTGTAGACATGTAAGAAATAGACTGGTGTGCCACTCCCCATGTAGTAATGTAATAACATTCAGGTGTGCCCCCCATCCTGTGTAGAAATGTAGAAATAGTCGGCTGAACCCCCCCCCCCATTCTATGTAGAAATGTAGGACAAGTCAATGCCAAATGCTTTATGGATACCCTGCAGAAACAGCATGCCACCTGTCAGTGTACAACACCAAGGTCAGCACTGCAGTACAAACTACCTGGACTCGATCCACACATTAAATACAGAAGGTCATACTGGGCATGCTCACACACTTACATATAAAGGCCATGTCTGCAAACACCAGTGGACCAGACATATCTGGCAGTTGCAGTTGTTAGTGCAGACACTCATCAGTATGCACCACGGATGCCTTGCACACACAGTGGATAGGAATACAGACATATATGTAAGGGCAACACACTATAATAAGCCAAAGGTAGATGTACATAGATGTGTGGAAGAGGGTGACTGTGACAAGGAGCCATCCAGGCCTGTCTGACCCAGCACATAGCCAAATAGCCACAACCACATGAGGTTCAGATGTCACTCACTGTAGATACTAGCCACCGGTATCTGTCAGCATTACAGACTATGTGGTGCAAGTGCTAGCTGTGCAACATGACTGCACAAGGAAGTAGTCATCTGGCAGCTGTATACACATACCTGTGAAATATGACCCGGTGTGTGCCCGCATGTGGTGTGTCAACCTCTAGATGAATGGGTTATGGCCTATGCACACACACACTGCCCAGCCCACAGCCCTACTATGACAAGCCTGCTGAGGCCATCCACTGTAAAATACACTTTTGGGAGAGCTGTAGTCCAGTAATCTCCATGGTGCATTCTATAACTGTGTACTGCTGTAGTGTGATAAACTAATTAGGTAGGAGTTCCAATCCCAGACATGGCAACTGAGTGTGTGTGTGTGTGTATGTCTCTCTGTCTGTGTAGAGAGCAATGCATTTTAGGGTAGTCACACTCCCTACAATTCAAATGCTCATCTTTGGCAAGGCTGCTGATGTCATCCACCTAGAAATACACCCCTGGGAAAAATTTAGCCCAGTAACCGCTGTAGTGTGTCCTTTAACTGCATTCTGCTACAGTGTGATGAATTAGTTAGGTCGCTGTTCTTTTCCCAGATATGCCAAGTTTATGTGTGTGTTTTTCTAACTCGGTCTGTGTAGAGAACAATGCATTTTAGGGTAGTCACACTCCCTACAATTCAAATGCTCATCTTTAACAAGGCTGCTGATGTCATGCACCTAGAAATACACCTCTGGGAAGCATATAGCCCAGTAATCTCCATAGCGTGTCCTGTAACTGCATATTATTATAGTGTGGTAAATTAGCTAGGTAGCTGTTCTAATCCCAGACATGACAAGTGTGTGCGTCTGTCTGTGTAGAGAGCAATGCTTTTTAGGGTAGTCAAACTCCCTACAATTCAAATGCTTATCTTTGGCAAGGCTGCTGGTGTCATCCACCTAGAAATACACCTCTGGGAAATAGGCAGTCAAGTAACCTCTGTAGCATGTCCTGTAACTGCATACTGCTGTAGTGTGATATAGACATCTGGTAGGGTTCTATACCCACCCATGGTGATTCTGGATGTTTTGTGTGTTTCAATGTCTGTGCAGGGAGCAATGCATTTTAGGCTAGCACACTCAGTACATTTCAAATGCCCTACTTTGGCAATCCTGCTGATGTCATTCATTGTGAAATACACCTTTGGAGAAAGAGCTCTCCAGCAATCCATGTGATGCATCCTACAACAGCTCCATGTTGTAGTGTGTTATAAACCTCTGTTAGGGGTTCTATACCCACACATGTCGGTTGTGGATGTTTTGTGTGTGTGTCACTGTCTGTGCAGGGAGCAATGCATTTTAGCCTAGCTACACTCACTACAAGTCAAATGTCCTACTTTGCAAATCCTGTTGATGTCATCCAATGTGATATACACCTTTGGGGAAGAGGAACTCCAGTAACCTCAGTTACTATACCTGTGTACTGCTGTAGTGTAATAAACTAGTTAGGTAGGAGTGCTTTTCACAGGTGTGTGTATATGTATGTGATACTTGGGCCCAATGTGGAGGGGGTTTTACAGATTTCTTATATGGTGACCCTAGTATATATCACAATGTCCACCATACAGTGATAACATGTGAAATAGCCGAGAGGCTGGGGTGCAAATCCATGCCCATATGTGACAGCAAGGCAAGGCAATCACAATTAGCAACCCCAGTATTACCCAGAGCAAACTCTCAACCCATGTCCCATACACACACACACACACACACACACACACACACACACACACACACGCCTAGGCAACAACCAATATGTGGGTAGTACACTGCATATTGGCCACTGATAGTAACTATGGAGTGATTGCAGTTGGCTACAGAGGGCATGGCACCCTGTCCATCTGTCCAATAGGCACATATATGCAGTCAGTGCACCTTCCCCATGTTCCCCACTGGGCAACTACAACACCTGTGGTACCATCACATTAGACCCACAAAGGACATACCATGGCTGAAAACATGCCCTGTATGTACAGATGCCACTGACACCAGGGAATGCTGTTGGCATGCTATCAATGTAGGTGCAGGGTAAACCTTCCGTCCATTACCAGTTCCCGCCACAGGTGGCCAAGACTGGCACATCTGCTGATAATCTGTGTACACAACATGGGCCAGACACCCCAGGTACGATTCCACATGTCACTGTACATGCATGTCAGAGGTGTGCACATCCCAGATACCGTCCATATCATGGACTAAGGAACACATACATGGCAAGTGATGCAAAGTATTGGCCACACACAATAGTCACCCAGGTGACTGGATGGGGTATACAATACCCACCTGTGTGGGTAAATGCAGAAACCACAGCCCCGAGCCACAATGCTGACCATCGTCATGTGGCCTGATGCCTAGGTATACCCTTCACCTAGCCTTGTATAGCCATCTGGCACAGTTGGCACCATACATCCATGCAGAAATGCACCCATGCATGTTAGTACTGGCACCCCGTGTGTTTGTGTGTGTGTTGTATGATGTGTATGACTACATCCACACTCACTACAACCCCCATTGGCATACTGAAGTATGCTGTCTGATGTCAGACACCTCCCCATACCCTTTGCCTATATCACCTCTGTATGACCCCTGTGGTGCATGTGATATCTGCACAGTATTGTGTTGTGGTAATCTCACTAGTGATGGGTTGTATTCCTGGCCCTGCCAAGTGTGTCATTGTGTGTGTGTCCCTGTGAGAATGTGGCTGTGGTGTTGCTGGCAACTGTACATGCGGACAGGCACATGTACTACACCTACCGTATAGCTACCATATCCCTGTGGCAGATGTCACTCATGAGCACGTATACATTCTGAGGGCTCCGCAACATGTAACCTATGTGGTGCATCGAATAACTGCATAGAAATGGAATAGCACAACACAGTCAGCAGGGGTTTGATACCCTGTTCTGGTAGATGTGTGACACAAACATGCTTAAGTTTTACACTCCTTCCCCTCCCTGATGTGTCTTTGCCTCTGTCTGCCTCTCTCACTCCCTCTCTAATGGATGTGGAGACCTACACCTGCTTTGCTTAGGCAGCAGCATGTGTATTTTCAGTGATGCACATGATCAGCTGATGGCCTCTGCATGAATTACAGCCCTCCCCGAGCTGATTGCATGTGGAACAGCTGTGGTAACATTCCCATAGCCAATTGCATGGAAACACACTCCAATGTCTAGGAACATCATAGTGGTATTGGCCCTTTTCATTCACTGTGAGCAGGAACTAGATCTGTTGTTTGGCAAACAGCTTCTCAGACAGATTAAGAATTTACCTCTAACAACATACACTGTGGAAACAAGGCAACACACAGGAGGGGGATGTGTCTGATCTGACTACAGACTGTAAGTGCTGCTATACAGCATGTGTAGTAATGTTGGCTTAACAGTGTGTGTGTGGATATGGCTGTCCTACATGTTTTAATACCTGCCATGTCAGTTCTATGTTTATGAGGAATCTGCATCTGCAGTGTCATCTGCAGACTGGGCAGTGTGTTGTGCCCTTGGTTTCATGTGTTACCCACAGACTATGTATCTGTGAAGTGCAGAAGGTAGTGTGAGGATTGCAGTCTGTAGATGGTGAAAGCCATGACAGTTAAGGCCTTCATATCCCTCATAGGACATATGTTGCAGCAAACCCTGTTACAACAGTAAATGTATGAGGCTATCACAGCAACATGTCAATATTGGCCCTGTGTATGTGCTTCCAGCCACAACTCTGTCAACCTTTGTACATATGTCGTGCATTAAGAGGTGCATATGTGCTGTACACCATCATTAGTGTCATCATATTTGATAGCAAGCCAGTGAGATATCAGAATCTTACACATTATGTACAGTAGGGGTTATATTTGATGACATAACCTAGACATTCAGTGGTCGTTTGTACAGTACTGAGGTTTGTGTACCTATTGTGAATGTCAACAGTGTGTGTATTGTTGGCGCAGTGATGCAGCATTAGCATTGTCATCTCACAGCAAGAAGTTGTCTGGTTCAATTCTCGGCTGGGGTTCCTTCTGTGTGGAGTCTGCATGTCCTCCCTGCATCTGTGTGGGTTTTCTCCGGGTGCTCCGGTTTCCTCCCACATTACAAAGACATGCATCTGGAGCATTTCTCCCTGGGCCTCCACTGAAAACTGGCTTCGTTCCAAGTCAGATTTTCCCTGTTAACAAATGTTAAATAAAAATAAATAAATAAAATGTTCTTTAGCCTGTGTACAGACTGAGGTAGATGTCATTGTTATAGGTCCCGTCCTATCTGATGTTACATGCTGCTCCACTGTATGGTACCATTTTGGCTTACATGTCCCATACCACAGACAGCCAGCAGACCAAACTGTGTAGCAGCCCAGTATATGTAGGGTTAGTCTGTGAGTGGAACATATGAGGATGGTGTCGAACAGATAGTCCATATACTGTTATACTATGCTAGCTTAACATATGTGGCTGTGTTCACATTGGTTGTGGTTATGCACTTTCACACAGGTGTATCTTACCCTGTGCTGTGACATGCCTGCAGAGCCTGCTATATATGCAGGTACATGTGCATTCCCCCATAGGAGATGTAGGCCAGTGTTAAGCCAGTCTGCATTTAGCCTGCACAGTGCACTGTTACATGCCTAGCAGCTTAGTGTACTTACCCAGTGAGATGCCATGTGCAGATACTTGCCAGATGTACTGCTGCCGGACCTCCCTTAACAGTCATGTATGTCAAACAGAGCAGTGGGATACTGTACAGATGTATGTCAATATCTAGTGGGTGGTATGTGGCCATGACACCCCTGTACCAGTGGTTATTATGTGTCAGGCCATACAGGGGTGTGTGAATGCATAACCTATGGTGGCAAATGTATTTCAGTCGTTATGTGTTATACCCATCTACATGGCTGTCTACATCCATATTGTCAGGCATGGTACACATGTTTAGCACTAAGGGGTTATGTGTACACCTCTGGGCTGTACAGAGTGTGTCAGAATGTCCACATATATTGGCCAATATCTCTGCTGCAGTCCACAGGGCCTTACATGCTAGCAGCAGTACTTTACTATGATGTCCTTAGGATGTCTATCGGTAGCCAATGGCACACATGTTATAAGCAGATGTGACCTCTAACACACACCGTGTCTGTGAAGACAATCCCAATGACAGTAGGAATAGTCTACTAATATACCTGCTATACATACCTGACATCCCCTTGCACTATGACTGTGGGGCTATAGAGGCTGGAGTAGGGCTACACTCCATGTCCAGGACATATGGCAGAAATATATGTACAGTTTATTATCCTGATAGTCATATATATATATATATATATATATATATATATATATATATATATATATATATATATATTTATATACATATATGATTACACACGTGTAGTACTTCCAATCACCGCTGTCATGGCAACCACCTACTCTAAACCCCTACATCATGTGGGCGTCATCCCTTTACATTGCCTGTGTGATGAACATCCTTCCTGTGTGTGGACATCAGTTTTACAGACAGCAGGTAGCAATACCTCTTACAGGAGAATCAGCACACTCAGGGCAGCTACATATTTGTAGGTGGATCAGGAACTACAGAGAGAGTGTGAGTAGAGTTGTGTTATGCTTTGTATAGTACTGGTGTTACAGGGTGTGTGTGTACATACTACTTTAGCTTGGAATGCAGTCTGTCTGAAAAGCTCTCAACTGTGGGCCTATCCTCTTGGTGGCAAGAGGTGTGCCTATCATGTGTTGTCTGTGCAGCACACAGGTCCTGTGCCAGACATTTTATTGGTAGTGTGTGTGGTGAGTGCTATCAGTACATAGCTACATCCATTTCTGTTTCTAACCTCAATTTCCTGACTAAGGGTATGTTGCAGACTATCCTGTAACACCAGCAACTTGCTTAGTATATGACAACAGTTCTCCACATTTGTGCCTGTGTTTCAGCCTCTATCCTCCACCTACATACCAAGCTTTGCACATATGACATGCTGTCGGGGGTTGCTCCATAGTGGACTGTGAGTATATCACACTGCCAATGCTGCCATCAGTCCATTGCTGTTGTGTCCCCCACACATACGGTGGAGCTGGGGCCATATATATGAGGGCATCACCTACACAATACATGTGTGCTCTTATGCATTCCAGAGGCCAGTGTATGTAACAGTGGTATATGGCCCTGTATTATTGAGTCTGGGGGGGGCACCATAAATGACCTAGGTTGTTAAAGAATGTGGGGGTATCAAGGGGAGCTGCCTTAAGGTATCTGGATGTACAGTACCATATACTTCACCTATATTTACATTACTCACATAAATTGGGTTAATGCAAGCCTACTGCCTTCTGCCATACAGACTGTTCTGTTTGTCAGCATGCATGTGATGGTGTCAGTTATAACCTAAATTCTCATAGTGTTTGTAGCATAATTGAGAAGAATTGGGCAATTTTAATGGCTATGCCTGAGATTAGGTCTATAGTAGGTGATAAACCTAGGTTCGCCTATAGGAGCTCTGAAGCTTTGAAGCAGAAATTGTGCTACAAGGATTTTCAGAATAAAAATGGAGATGACAGAAGGGTGGCTAAAACAGTGAAATGCTATAATTGTACTTGTTGCAATGACATTTATACAGGTGATGCTACATTTACACATCCTATAACTAATGAGACATTTACCATGAGAACAATTACTGCTTGTAATGAGGAGAGAGTAGTATATTTGGCTACCTGTGTGTGTTGCATCTCATTCTATGTAGGCAAAACTATAAGAAAATTGAGGGAGAGAATGGTGGAACACAGGTCTGAAATCAAGAGGAAGTTGCCCACCAATGCCTTAAGTGAGCATATATTGGATGAAGGTGTGGGACATACTTTTAGATTTAGGGTTCATTGCAAGGTAGAGGTAGGTCTGAGGAAGGGTGACATTAATAATTTATTGGAATTGAAAGAACTAGAATGGATTATTAGACTTCAAGCTGATGTAGCCCCAGGCCTAAATAATTCAGTTAGTCTAAAGCCCGTTCTGGCTAAATGACAGAGAGAAGTTTTATAAGTTTAAGTTTTAATTATTATTAATTTTTAAGTATGGTGCATGTGATTTCATATGAAACAGTATAAAATTGTTTATTTATAAAAATGTATATGTTTTATAGATGTGATCTTTTATGTGCTACTTTGCATATATTTATTGATTCATTGTAGCTTTAAATTTTTATTGTTAGGTGGGTTGGGTTGAAGCATGTGACTTTATGTTCTCCTATTTTAATGGTGATTTTTTATATGTTAAGTTATACTGATGAAGGGTGTAGACCCGAAAGCTTTATTTAATAAAGATCCTGGTGTATATTTCGTTGTTTTATTCAAGCAGTTGCAGTAACACCTATTGCTGAATTTGGTATTTACTTTTGGTGTGTACTGCTAGCACCTGTCTTGTGAGGAGAGCTTCAACCCACCTGTGTTTTTTTTTTTCGTTGATCTTCATTGGCCTTTTTCCTGGCCTTTTTTCTTGGATTTTATTATGGAGAGTGATAAGAGAGACTGCATTAATACTGTTAAAGGTCTTCTACGTCTAAATGGAAATCCGTTATTGAAAATGGTACTTGAAACAACACCTGAACAAACAGTTGTAAGTATAAAAGTTAAAGAATTTAAAGAACATTTGGCATCTTTAGAGAAGAAGATGCAGACTTACAAACAGCTTCAGTGGCAGAGATTAAGTTTTCAAGCATATCTTGAATTAGGTATAGTGCCTAGAGGGCTAAGAATTTTAAAAATGCCCTCTTATGGTAATACCTATAATGAACTTTTGATGCAATGGCAACAACTGAATTTAAAATTAAGTGCTGACTATATGAAGTTGATGAACACATTTTTTGAGCCTGTTGAGAACAGGTTGATTGAAGAAATAGAACTTCTTGAGAATACTATCATTAATATGCCTGGCTTTAGCGAGTCACTAGAGTTATACCAAAACGTTTTGGCCCGTATGCAATCTATGGATATGAAGCTACAGCAAAGGAAAAAGAATAAATTACACAGGGACATTAATGATTTTAAGCAGAATCGAATCTTCTCTTGGCCCAGAGAAGAACTTAAACAATTTGTCCTAAATAGAAAACTATCGGTGGCAAAAAACAATCGTAATAATTTTAGTAACAGGCTGGGTTCATTAGATCAGCTTGATGTGTTTGATCAACCAACGAATAATGTGAGCACTGGTGCTATACCTAATACTGTACCAACGAAATCCGCTTCAAAACCTGTTGCTGTGGAAAAAGTGAATGTAGCTTTAAATGATAATGAGAACGTGCTACAGGAGGCACAGTCTGGTAGTGACGTTGCTGAGGGGAGATGGAATGACTCTGTGCGTCCCAAAGTGAAGGAGAGTTCGTCGACTAATGTACTTGAGTTAACTAAAAAATCTCTACAAAGGGAGATTACTTCCTTCTCTCCTTTTTTATTGAAGCAGCCAGAGAAGGTTGCTATACAAGTAAAATCGCTGGACTCCCATTTAACCCATCAGCAACAACAGCAACAAACGTTGTCGATGAAGAGGAAAGTGAGCAGTCCTTTGTTACACTACAAGACCGCGAAACGCTAGTCTGTTTCATTAATGCTGGTGAGAACTTTATCTCTGTAGGTTTTAATGATGGGACTTTGTGCAAAAATGTGAGTTGTTATGTTGGAGACATTGATATGGAACAACAGTTTGCAATTATTGAACAACCCCGCTATTCGAGCAATGGAATTACTAAAAGTACTGTTAATATTTCAAAACTAGTTTTAACAGAACCCCAGCTCTCTTTGCTCGCTTGAAGGTTGAAATTCATCCCTAATGCTAGGGATGATATAGTTAAGGCAATTATTGATTTAAAAATTTTGTATAATATAAGTCTCAAAATGATTTTTAAAGATAATATGCTGAATACATCTTTATTTAAAAGATCGAGTACATTTATGCCAGTATTATGTCCCATTTTGAATGCATTTTCAAATATTGTTGAATGTGAACTACGGAAGTATTATAAGAGCAATTTAGTGCGTAAGAATGTTTATAATATATCACGTTCTGAATTTATGGCCTTAAGACAGTTGCAAATGTGTACTAGTATAATAATTAAGCAAGCTGATAAAGGGGAGCAGTGGTGGTGATGGATAGAGATGATTATTTTATGAGGTTTAAAGATCTTTTATATAATGTCACCACTTTTAAAAAGATTTCTTTTGTTGAAGTGCAAAGATTAATTAGTGAAGTGAATATGGTCATTTATGACCTTCAAATAAATGATGATATAAGTATAGATCTATTTAATTATCTAACTGTTCCTTGCCCAAGAATTCCCCAAATATATGGTATACCCAAAATACATAAAAGTATTAGTGACCCCCTCCTGAGGCCTATTGTTTCTGGTGGAGGTTGGGTCACTGAACCTGTTTCGAAATACCTGCAGGGCATCTTGGGGAAGTATTTGAAAGTATGTACAACTGTGCTTAAAGATACAAATGATTTTTTGAATAGCTTATTTGAATGGCAGTGTATTAATAATATGGATGACTGCATTTTGGTTACCCTGGATATTGCTTCACTTTTCACAGTAATACCTAATGAATATGGTGTTAATGCCATACGTGACTTTTTGTGTCAAGAGGTTAAAATGAATGGAAGAGACATTGAGACTATTTGTTCTCTTTTAGAAGTTGCTTTATTACATAATGTGTTTATTTTTGATGGTGAACCTTTCCTTCACTTAACAGGTGTAGCAATGGGTACGCCCGTTGCCAACACCTATGCCAACCTTGTACTTTATGAATGGGAGAAAAGGGTTATTTTAGATAAGAGTATTGAGTTCAACAAATATGTGTCATTCTATAAGAGATTTGTAGATGATTGCTTTATGTTATGGAAGGGTACTTTGCTGGATTTGGATCTGTATTTGCAGTACTTGAATGATTCAACTAGTTTCCTGAGTTTCAAGATGGAAACTTCAAATAGTGTTATGAATTTTTTGGATGTAACAATTTTTAAGGAATCTAATATTTTGGAATCCAAGGTGTTTAGAAAAGATGTTGATGCCCTTAGGTATGTTAATAAAAACAGCATGCATGCCCCTCATATTTTCAAAGGAACGTTGAAAGCACAGTTTATTAGGCTGAGTACATTAAATACAAAGGATGAAGTGTTTCAAGAGCAGGTAAATGCTATGGCAATGGAGTTTGAGAAGAGTGGTTATTCGAAGGAATTTTTAAATAAAGTAATTAAAGATGTAATTATTGAAAGAGAGTCCAGGTATAAACCTATATTACGAGGCTGTAGTGAGAATAATGCTACTAGACAGGTGATGTTGGGTAATAATATTGCTGTTAGGTACTTGACAACTTATAACCTAAATTCTCATAGTGTTTGTAGCATAATTGAGAAGAATTGGGCAATTTTAATGGCTATGCCTGAGATTAGGTCTATAGTAGGTGATAAACCTAGGTTCACCTATAGGAGCTCTGAAGCTTTGAAGCAGAAATTGTGCTACAAGGATTTTCAGAATAAAAATGGAGATGACAGAAGGGTGGCTAAAACAGTGAAATGCTATAATTGTACTTGTTGCAATGACATTTATACAGGTGATGCTACATTTACACATCCTATAACTAATGAGACATTTACCATGAGAACAATTACTGCTTGTAATGAGGAGAGAGTAGTATATTTGGCTACCTGTGTGTGTTGCATCTCATTCTATGTAGGCAAAACTATAAGAAAATTGAGGGAGAGAATGGTGGAACACAGGTCTGAAATCAAGAGGAAGTTGCCCACCAATGCCTTAAGTAAGCATATATTGGATGAAGGTGTGGGACATACTTTTAGATTTAGGGTTCATTGTAAGGTAGAGGTAGGTCTGAGGAAGGGTGACATTAATAATTTATTGGAATTGAAAGAACTAGAATGGATTATTAGGCTTCAAGCTGATGTAGCCCCAGGCCTAAATAATTCAGTTAGTCTAAAGCCCGTTCTGGCTAAAAGACAGAGGGAAGTTTTATAAGTTTAAGTTTTAATTATTAATTATTAATTTTTAAGTATGGTGCATGTGATTTCATATGAAACAGTATAAAATTGTTTATTTATAAAAATGTATATGTTTTATAGATGTGATTTTTTATGTGCTACTTTGCATATATTTATTGATTCATTGTAGCTTTAAATTTTTATTGTTAGGTGGGTTGGGTTGAAGCATGTGACTTTATGTTCTCCTATTTAAATGGTGATTTTTTATATGTTAAGTTATACTGATGAAGGGTGTAGACCCGAAAGCTT
>NC_056746.1:545814834-545827334 GCF_019279795.1 Protopterus annectens
GGATAGACTGGTGTGTGTGCATGCATACACTGTGTGGGCATATGTACTCCAGTATTGTCATGATATACCCATGTACATGGCTAGTAACATCCACATTGGGAGGTGTGGTCCACATGTCTCACATGAAGGGGACGTGCACACTTCTGGACTGACCACAGAATCATTACTGTGCTAGCAGTGGTTCTGTACTATGATGCCCTCAGGATGTCTGTCTGTAGCCAATGGTGCACATGTTTACAGAAAATGTGATCTCCCATACCCAGCATGTCTGTTAAGACATCCCATGACAGTAGCAACAATCTACATGTATACCTGCAATACATACATGACATCCCCTTGCACTAAGGGATTGGGACTATTGGTGCTGAGGTAGGACTCCACTCCATGTTCTGGACATATGGTAAACATATAAGTGTACACATATATCCACATATCTATATAGATATATACACATATACATATCCACATACATATATGGACATATACATATCCACATTCATACATCTATGGATATATATATATATATATATATATATATATATATATATATATATATATATATATATATAAACACTCACACATATACATATACACAGCAGTGACTCCAACAAATGGCTAAGCTTCTGATGTCATTCAAAGGGGATCCAGTATCTGTCTGCCTGGGACGACATGATTGACAAACCACAATGCTTTGCCAGAGATGGTCTGCACCTGATGCCCCTGGGATTCAGGTTACTGGCTACAGCTCTTGGTACCCCCACAGTGCCTTGTTTAGGCAAGGTTCAAAGGAAAAAAAAACACCACCATAACAGATACAAGCATGCAAAACTGAAGGTAAGGCTACTCAATGCTAGATGTCTAAACCTACAAAGGCACTCTCTTGAGGCACACCTAAAAATGGGGAACATCGATATCTGTGCAGTAAATTGGACATGGTTCAACGCTCCAGAGACCACACTTCTAATACCAGATTATGTGTCACACCTCATCACTGAGGGCTTTTCATCCAGAAGAAAGGGGGTAATTGTGCCTCTGTACTCATCCTTCATTACATATATCTCATAGGGTCCTATTTATGTTATCGACAGTACAGTTCATCAAACCATACTTTGCCGAAATTACTTTAGAAAAAGTGCATTTTGTCGAACATGCACTTTCGCTAAAGTAAACAAATAAGAAGGAAAACATGCAGTTTGCATGTTGCTTTAGTTGTACATCAACGTATACTGTTGATGTACAATTAAGGAAAGTTTTGTTGAGATCATAGTATAGTGGGGGTAAGGGAATATTATCTTTTCCCCGCTGTAGTACGATTTTGGAATGAGAATATTAAAGTAGGGGGGATGTGGGGGGTGCAGCCCCCATATGGGGGTACAAGGGTACTTGCCCCCCTGCATAACATTGTTTAGTGTGTTATTTTACTTTTTTAGTTAGTTTTTGTTTTTTTATTCTGAGAAAGTGCATTTTCGATGGAATGCACTTTCGCGGAAGTAAGTTCGAGGAAGTATGGTTCGATGAACTGTACTTTCGATTTAAAAACATAGATCCATCTCATATATGTTTATATATATATATATATATATATATATATATATATATATATATATATATATATGTGTATATATGAATATATTTGTCAATGGATAGATGTGTGTGCATATCTGCACCATTGTAATGTGTACTACTTCCACATTGTACATTCCTTACGGTAGAATGACATTTCTGCTTGATATGTTACAGATATTTCCCTGACAGTTTACAGGTGAATTGGCTTACTGTTAAAGCATTGTAGCTGTGTTGTGGAGGGTCCTGGAGTCAGGAACTGCATGTGCTGGATATTGGATTGCACAGCATACCTGTTAGGGCTGTGGAGGTGGACAACATAGCAGTAATTACCAGGTATCCCTCATTTGTGCCCCCACTCCCATTAACTGTGCATATGGTCTGTTATGTTGTAGTGAGTGGTTCAGGATGTTGTTCCCATGTGGACATGCTATACACATTTCTATCTGTGTAGATATATATATATATATATATATATATATATATATATATATATATATACATATATATATATATATATATATATATATATATATATATGTATATATATATATATATATATATATATTTACATACATACATACATATGAACATATTTATTTATCTATATAAAATTGATGTTATATGATTATGTCATACATATATATATTTGACATATATCCCTATTTGTACCCACATTTCTGCACACTTTGTCCAGAATTCTTGCATTAAGAGGTTGTGTGGTATGATATTATTACATTCCTGTACTGTTGAAAGACTGTGCTGGATGATATGTTTGTGATAACATCAGATTTATGTAAAACTGTCATGGCTTAGTGGTAAATAACCTGGTCTTTGGTTTGCAGTGTCCTGGGTTTGGGCCTTGCAAAGGCTGTTCATTTTGTTGCTGGGCAGAACATGGGTCATTGGATACAGAGTGATTAAGGCACTTTAAAGCAGTTGTAGGCGGGTTTGCATGGAGGTAAGAACTGCTAACGTCCGGTTACAGTTTCTTATACTCAGTTAGCTTCTACATTGCTTAACCTGTGTGGGCAGTGCTTACCCCTGCACAAACAGGCTTAAACCAGCTTACAGCTGCTTAAAGCTGCTTACACATTCTTACCTCCATGCTAATTTCTTTAAAAGAAAAGAAAAAAAGGGTTGATAGAAAAGTGGTGAAAAAGGGGCACAAATAGGGAAAGACAGTAGGGAAAATAGCTAGGGATGTGCAGGAAGGAAGTAGGGAAGGTCCATAGCTGATTTCTTCTACAGCAACAGCTGTTCATATACACTGAATTTAGAGGTAGGTTTGGACACTCAGACCCCTGGGAGAGGGGTGAGGAGAACAACAATTCATTGTGATGCCAGTTATACCAGATTACAAATGTCCAGTGGACATGTGGGCGAAATGGACAGCTATGTATGGAGCAAGATTTTTTTGTGGGAACAGATTGCTCTTTTTTTCAGGTGAGAATGGAATGTTGAGGAGGTGTAGTAGGTATATTTGTGGAGGTAGGTTGAGTAAGTTAACAGAAAAGACACACAAAACACATACAGGGATGGTATATGACACATGTGGGGGGTAAACACCTTGATGGGGAGGGGTGTTGGGATATCGGAAGCCCAAAAGCTCCCTAGTGGTGACAGTGGGACTGAGGTCCCCACCCATGGGCAGTCACCACTGCACCTTCACAGCCCTGAAGGTGGCTGGGCTGGGGGCTGAGCTGCTGAGGCAGGCTGACTCTCTAATCATGACATGCGGCCTTCAAGCTGGCTTAGAAGATCACCAACCTGGTCACTGATCTCTCTACGCACTACAACCCCGACCTGGCAGTGGATGACAGGTGCCTGTCCGTGCCCACTCCAGGGGGTGAGCCCCATCCCCTTAGGTAGTTCCACCCAAAGGTGGTGCAGGACCAATGGACAGGGAGGTGCAGGGTTGGGCCCCAGACATGCTGGTGCACGGTGCCTCGGCCTGCTGAGGTGGGACAGATGGATCCGCTGGGACTGGCCTTCCCAAGCATGCTATAGTGTTTAGATTTCAACATCATATATGGTTTAGTAATACTCAACACATTCCAAGGTTAGGTATAACAGCATGCATAGATATTCCCATTAACCCAGACACCAGATACGGAACAGTTGCATAGCAAACACAACACATGCATATATGGGGCCATGGTGGTTATAAGAACAGCATGCAGGTACGTTGATGGCACCATGCCAACAATGTTGGAATAATTCAATATGGCACATGCATGGGAACCATTAGAATATTTATCAAACAACTAGCCATTATCAGAGTCAGTACATACCAGTTGGGGTGGGTATGTAGATTATTGTTAGAGATAAGGTGGGGGACAGAAAGATGTCAATTAACAAGTAGTATATTCCTGTACTCCACATTACTTTCCTAGTCAGTCCTATCTGAACCTTACAAGTCTTACTACACTACCCTATACACCTATATTGGACACTGATATGGCTGTTAACATCATTACACATGAACTGGTTTTACCTGCAGTATACACCTCTTACCTGGTAAACCTGTGGAGGGAATGTTTGTTAACACTGACTTGATGTTTTGCACTATGCTATCCAGCTCTTTCTGCATAGACTCTGGCCATGTGTTGACCACATGCTGGTGTGCCTGGACATACCTAGAATATTGCCCTCTTCCACCTTTAGTGACCTGACACACACATATACATGCTTTCCTACACAGTTATATTATGTAGCACAGTGTGGGTGACAGTGACCAGTAATACTTTATTATTCAGAGAAACTGCAACACTCACAATTCCCTACAATACTAGGGTGGACGGTACCAGTACAGGTTATATTGGTCTGTATTTCACAGCACAGTGTTTATATCCAATGTACCTGTGGGAGCAATGTTTGTTAGCAGTACCTGACTGTTGCCACACAAGGTTCCAGATTTCATATTAGTATTATGTACATACATCTCACTCTGTTACTGTACACACTCTGACCACACCTTTACAGGATGGGGTGTAAATAGGATATATGTGTCATCTTAGTCACATAAAGTGTTGGGTTGTTGCCAGTGTGCCAGGTTTGTTGTCATAGATGTGTGTTAATCAGTTGTATTTCCTGTTTGCTGCCTATATGTCTGGGATCATCCCACTGATTTTCCAGGGGGACAGGTTGATAGGCATTATATATGGGCCACTTTAATAGACAGTCTGGACATATCTGTACAGTTGTAGTGTATAATTCTGTATGCAGACTACTACCACTGGCAGGATTCAAACCGTGGCTGTGTGTGCTAATAAAACAGCAGTTCTCATCTCAGTTGCATGTGCTATTCGGGTTTTGTTGTTTTCATTTTCCCTGTTTACTGTCTATGTGTCTCTCAGTTGTACTAAATGGCCTCTGGGGATTACACCTGTCATATACAGGCTTTCCTACACAATCAGGTTATGGTGCATGGTGAGGGTAACAGTGCTTAATACTACAGTACTATTACATGATTGCAAATCTACATTACCATATGATACCAGAATATACACATACAGTCCAGCAGTTAGACCTGCTTTGTCAGGGTATTACACTTTTATTGCCATACTAACAATATGAGACTCTTTCTGCCATATCCTCTAGTGTATGTAGTACTTGCCTTGAATAATACAGGTTTTATACTAGCAATTACTTTACTACTACACTTTTGTGTTTATTTCCTATGACAGTAAAAGCATGAGTATTACTAACCTGCCTCACGTCGCAACTGTGCCATTTGGCAGATGTGGGCCTCCTGGATCGTGGCTCACTCCATTGCAACTGTGGGGGACATAAGAGGAATATTTAGCCATACCTATCCATGATATATCCTGAGCTGGCAATTATTAAACAGGTAGTGAACTGGTACTTACACATGGCTGGGACATCCCCTGATGCTCTAGCCTCTTGGAGCCACTCCTCCAAGAGGTTCCCCTTCCACCACTTCAGGTCGGCATAGTGGTGTCTGTCCTGCTCACCAGTTTGGGTATGCCAATAGCACTGGTGAGGTCGTGGGCGAGATGGTCCCAGACCTCTGCCTTGTAATGGGAGCCCTGGTACTTGCCCTGCTGCAGTCACTGTGCATGGTCTTTAACTAGGAGTCCAGCCATAACCTTGGACTCCTGGATGCACCAGCACTGCACCCAAAAGTGCAATCCTTCTCCCCTTACTGCCATAGTGCCTGCAAGGGGAAGCTATAACCAGTTATGAGCTGTATTCCCACCTCTTGGGTTTAAGTAGGGCCAATTTCCCGCACTTTTCCATGACTGGCAGGTTTTGAAAAGGCTAAGCTATGGGCAAACCTGCTTACCTAAAGTTGGCATTGTTTAAAGGAGTATACCACTGGGCACAAATAGTTAGCTGGTCTACACATTGCTCACACCTCCTAAGCTGGCCCATGCAATGCTTGGTGTTGCCTACAGTAGACATTCATTATAATGTCTTTTTGGCATTGTGTTATTATTCATTACACCTTATATGTACGCCTAGTATCACTGATTGATGTGTATGTACACTCTGTGGGGTCCTTGTGTTTTATTCTTCTACTTCGACACTTTGTTGCAAGTACACCTCACTTATGGGCTTACTGCTGTACTCTAGTTCACATATTTATGTTATGTAGTTGGTTATGGCACATATGACTGTATACTGATGCCTTTCATATGTTCAGTTTGGTTATACTATGGTGAAGACATGTTTACTACTACCTCATTCTTTCGTAGTTCTGTGATGGCTTGTTGGATAGTTACTGGGTTTGAGACCTACATGGCTGTTTATTTTGTTGCTGGGCAGACAAAGGCCCATTGGATACAGAGTGATTAAGGCACTTTAAAGCAGTCATAAGCGGGTTTGTGCAGTGGTAAGCACTGCTTATTTCAGGTTATAATTTTTTACACTCAGTTAGCTTCTAATGTGCTTAATCTGTGTAGGCAATGCTTACTCCCATACAAATGCACTTAAACAAGCTTACTAGTGCTTACATATGTTTACTACTGCTTATCTGTGCCTACACCTCATTACTACTGCCTTATTCATTATGGCACTGACTCTTCAAATGTGCATTTCTGGCAGTACTCCAGTTCATAAATATATGTTATTTAGTGGGTTTTGCAATAAAAATATTGGTTATACTATGCTTTTCCATGTAAAATGGACTGTACTGCAGTGGGACTCAAACCTGGAATGCCTGTTTATTAGGTGAATGCTCTGCCCACTACACTATTGCTGTGCTGCTTCATTTGCATATGTCTTCCTTGTTATCCTCTTCAGCCTTTTAAGCTGCTTTAACCGTAGCTAAGTAATGGGCACACCCGCGTACCTATGGTTAGCTGTACTTGGATTTAAAAGAAAAATAAAGGAGTTTCTTCTTTTGATTTTTATGTCCTCTTGCTGTTGTACACATGGGGGACTGTTGGTGGAGATATGCGGACACCTATGAGCAGTCTCACTCATTTATTTCCATTTTGTGCTGTTCTACATTGCAGGGGCGTGTTTAGTCTGAGAGCTCTGCGCTCAGACATGCCCCCCTGCACTTGTACTTGCTCCGTGTAAGCCTGGGATCTTGGGCAGTGCATCTTCATTAATAGGCATGGCACGCTGCCATCCTGCTCCTAAATGGGCACTTCCGTGCAAGACTAAGCTAGTCCTGCACAGAAGATTAGTGAATCCGAGGGATAGTAGAAATAAAATAAAAGTCAGTTGTCTGGTGACTATTTTCTGATAAGTAATCTTTTAGCAACCAATATAAAGTATTGTGTAGTGTAGGATTATGATGACAGTTTATGTTTTGTTTAAATTTTATGAAAAGGCATTATAGAAACTTTTTCCATCTGGCTGTGTAAATATTATTTATCCAAAGAGATATTGTTTTTATAACTGATGATAAAGAATATCATTCTAGATCGGGTAGTCCAATCCCTCCTGTTGACTAGTCCCTTATATGATGATTTAAGGCAATTCTTGGTTTGCTGGAGAACCAAAAAAAATTAAAACTCATGTATTAAATTCTTTAACAGATGCTTTAGATGCAAATAAAAATAATGCTTGAATAACATAAGATTTTTGATAAAATCATTTTGATTATAGATAGAGTCTCTATTCCATTGTGAAGAAAAAATGCTCTACTTATTTATTAGACTCTTTATTCTGATTATGCTGTTAGTATAATTGTAATTTATTATATTATAACATTATCTGTTATAATTATCAATAAGCAGTTCATTTGTCTCCCTTTGTCAATGTATTTAGTAAAACTATCATATATACTATATATATATATATATATATATATATATATTATAATAGTAATATAGTATACATTTATACTATCATTTATGTGCAGTAGTTTTGTTTTATCAATAAATGAGAGATCAGATTTTTTGGAACACATCTACTGCCATAAAAACAGCAGAAAGGGAACTATCACTGTCACTCAGTGTCAAAAGAATGGCATCAGCAAATAACTGGATTTTCAAAACCAAATTCGTATTTATGCTAATGCCTTTTATGTCTAAGTTTGACCTAATAAAATTAACAAAAGGTTCCATGATTAGAGTGAAAAGCAGGGGTGAAAGAGAACATCCTTCTTTACTTCCCTTTAAAATTTGTATTGAGTCAGAAGTAAATGAACCTATTTTAACATATGCAAGACAATTTTCATAAAGAAAATTTATAAGATATGTAAAATTACTTGAAAAATTGCATTTCTCTAATACTAACAAAAGATATTTCCAATTCACAGAGTCAAAAGCATTATTAATGTCTAAACTCATTAATGTTAGATTCTCTTTTTTTGTTTTGTTTACATAGTCAATTGCTGTGATTATTCTTTAATATTGTCATAAGTATTGTTATTTAGAATAAAACCAGTTTGATCCTCATTAATCATGGAATATAGAATGCATTTAAGTATATTAGCATGGATTGCCATGAATAATTTATAATCTACATTTAAAAGTGAAATTTGGTCTGTATGAAGAGCATTCAATTGGATTTTTATTAGTTTTTAAAATTTGAAAGATAAGGGTATATTTCCAGGAGGGATGAACTTTTGTAAAGTCTTTAACTATAGAAAAAAACTTTATATAATATGTTTAAGGCTTCTTCCCAGTTAGGGGTCGCCACAGCGGAACTCTGGTCCGCTAATGATTGGTAGTTGAGTTTTACGTGCCGAGTTACCAGCCCTGATGCACAACCTTCAACGAAGGTACGCCCATTACCATGTTTCCGATCAGAAGATGCTCTAGCTGAGAATCAAACCGGACAGCGTCTTAGGTTTTAATTTGTTAATTTGAGTTTGAATTTCAGACATTGAGATAGGTTTATCAATTAATTTCACTTGGTCATCAGATAATTTATTTTTTACAGATTTTTTTTATAAAAGTTTTAATTATACCTTCTGAGTCTGTTATTACATTATACTGAATTATTTTATTGTAATAATTTCTAAATTCATTTTAAATATCTTCTGTTTCCCTCACTTTTCATTTTCTATTATGTGAATAAATCTCCTTTATATAGTTAGACTTACTAAGTAGTTTTGTTCTGTTAGCTAACTTATGCATAGATTTTGGGTTAATAGAGAAATTAATTATCTTAAAATGTTCTAAATTAATTTTAGTTTTATCATTTAAAATTTCCAAATACATATGGTATTATGTAAATTATTAATCTCTTCCATGTTATTATTGTTAACTGTCTGATTTTCCAGTTTTAATCTGTCAAGCTTTGCTTGTATTTTGTGCAGTTCTTTGTACCATTGCTTTTTCTGTATTAATAGACAATTGTTGACTCTACCAAAAATATATGCTTTTAGTGCCTCCCATAGATGGATTTCTGAAATATTGTCTGTATTGTTAATTTCTATAAAATAAAGGATTTCTTTAATTAAAAAAAACTTAAAATCCTTTAACCAAGTTATATATGTTGGCATCCTCCTGATCTTAATGTTATTGTTAGATTTTAAAACAGCTCAAAAGTGATTGCATTGTGATCTCAAAGTGGGCAAGATACCACTTCAACTTTGCTTACTTTACCAATCACCTCATTGGAGACATATACTCTATCAATTCTGTATTGTGATCTACGTCTATGTGAGTATTGAGTAAAGAAATGTGATTCTGGAGCTGATAAATCATTTATGTTCCTAAGGTGAAATAGTTTGGTGAACTTTAACAGCACCTTTGCTGATGCCTGTATTTTCCATTTACCTGTTGTATTAGTATCCTTTGGTGACAATATACAATTAAATCTCCTGATAGCATGATGCTGCCTTTTGAAATTTTAATTACTTGTTCTAGAAGTTGTTCAACAGTTTTAATTCCTATTCCAGGAATCCAGAATGAATTAAGAAATATTAATATTCCTTTCTTTTAAGCCATAACTCTCTTACTAAAGATGTGATTATAAAAAGCATCCCAGTGTACCTACACTATTTCTTTTGTTAAGAGATAACATGCGATTACATTGCTATAATGCAGGATTCTAGAGCACCACATTATTTGGTATTGTTTATAAAGGCATACACTTTGGTCTTACTGTCCTGTGTTAGTGAATAATGCTTGCATGTAACTTGATTAGGGACACATCTAAATACTCATTTCTGTTAATTACCACTTTGGGTGATATGTGTTTGCATTGTTTGTCATGTCAGCTGCATGCTTTCTTTTTGATGTAGTGAGTTGCAAACACTTTGTTGTTATGAAGAAATGTATTTCCAATCCAGCTGTTAGGGCTCTATGATATAATATCTATATATATATATTCATGGAAACACCTAAATGTTGATGTCCATATCTTCGATAGACATCTACACAGATTGTTAGACATAGCAAAGGGAGACATTTGAAGAGGCAAAACACCTTATCAGTGTGATAGCATATTTCACAAACCCAAAAGATAGATGAAAAATATTTTATGCCAAAGGTTAAGGACCATATGCAACCGGCACACATACCTCTCAACTGTACACATTTTCATGGAATGTCCATATTTTTGTTCAAAATTTTGGTCTGTTCTTCATAAAATGTTTGGTTTTCTGGCATCACTGGAATGACCTGAGGATTGAAATTAGTAAATAATGTCATACATTTGAGTTTCAAACTTCATATCCTTTAGAAAACGCATTCTATTATATACCCTGTTATTATTGCAATTTTCTTAGTTTATAAGAGCAATATTTAAAATCTGTTCCTATTTTTGGGCCTTTGTTCCCCCATTACATTAGGCATTGTCAAGATTTTGTGGACTAAGAGGTTGAGAGGTATGTTGACACAAGAGATGCCTCAAAGGGGCTGTATAAATGTCAACTGTAGAGAGCAGACAATTACTGAAGATTAGTTCATTTGCCGAAAATAAATTGCAAGTAAAATGGGATGCACAATTTCAGCTGATAGTGACAATTAATGAAGAGAACTACACATTTAAACACACTGGTAAAAGATAACCAGAACATATATATCATGTAAACATGTTAAAACTATGGAGAGAAGTTGAAGCTTCTGTAATAAGCTTTGGAGTTGATATAGATGCAAAAGTGTTATATCAGGGAAGCATATCCCTATTGTTTAAATAGATACAATTTTTGAAGGGCACAGAAATGACAACTAAAAAGATTTTACTTAAAAATAATTTTTCCAAGCTACCTGTTGGAACAAAAATAATATATTAAACTGTCTGGCAGTTAACACAGAGAACAAAACCTCTGACTTGTTAATGAGCTGCTTCTTGTGGCTATGGTACAGGGTTTAATTCCACCCACCTTCATTTGCCTACTATGTGACAAGTGAGTTAAATAACTAGACAATGATACGAGGTCACTCCTGAAAAGAGCAATCTGACAAGTGGACATGCATGATCAGCAAACAGGCAAAAAAAAACTGTTCTGGGGAGAAGGCAAACCTAAAATCATACAGGATACTAAACTCTCAAAGAAAACTAATATGTGAAGAAATTAAAATAAACAAAAACTAGGAGTCACTGAAGATTATATAATGTGTTGATCCCAAAGCTGTTTGGATCCATCAGATTTTCTGATGATTCCTGTAAATCTAATAAGATATCCAGAGTTGATGATTATCCAATATTCAGAGTAGATGAGCTCATATAAAGGCTAGGCATTGCAAGGATTTTGGCCACCATAGATTTAACCAAATGGCACTGGGATATTCTCCTTACCATAGAAAAAAGAGAAGATGGCATTCACCACCAGAAAAAAAGTTTTTTTTTCATTATACTGTCCAAAAAACTAAAAATACTGCGAGAACGCCAATAAGTGCCTCTACCAATAAAGGAATAAACGCAATAACCAAACTGTGTATCAATCACGTTTTAATATAATATAACGTAATATAACGTAAAATAACAAAATGGACAACTCCAAACTAACAGACAAATTGATGGTAAAAAGGACAAACTGGTGGAAAAAGAACAAGCAAACAAACAAGCTAGTTAAGCGCTTTCACCCAAAAAGCTGGGCTTCATCAGAACTGGCTTTCAGTTATTACATCACCAAATTTAAGCCTTTTTTGGCACCAAAAGGAAGTTACAAATTTAAAGTGATATGCACACTACACTAAGAGGTGTTTCATAGTCATAAACCACCTATCAACCATGCTAGTACAAAACACATATAAATAAATAAAACACATCAAATACAAAAATAAGTGCAGAAATAACTAAACCTGCTAAGTGCATCTGGCTGATATTCAAATGCCAAAGATGCGATAAACTGAAAACTGTGAAATGAATAAAGTTAATATATATTTTATGCCAACTATAACATAAAATACGTAAATGCATTCAGTACATACTATAACACACCTTTTTACCATCAGTTTGTCTGTTAGTTTGGAGTTGTTCGTTTTGTTATTTTACATTATATTACGTTATATTATATTAAAACGCGATTGATACACAGTTTGGTTATCGCGTTTCTTCCT
>NC_056746.1:546162334-546184834 GCF_019279795.1 Protopterus annectens
AATAAATATATATATATATATATATATATATATATATATATATATATATACATATGTGTGTGTGTGTGTGTGTGTGTGTGTGTGTGTGTGTGTGTATATATATATATATATATATATATATATATATATACATAGATAAATAGATATATGATATAGATATATATAGATATAGATATCTGTATGTAAATATAGATGTATACATATGTACATATATATATATATATATATATATATATATATATATATATATATATATATATATTAGCAAACATCTACAGCTGTATGAGAAAACAACACCATAACCAGTAATTCAGCACGCTTTTGTTCTTTATATATAAATAAGTATATATATATATATATATATATATATATATATATATATATATATATATATATATTTATATATGTATAGGTATCTCTCTCTCTCTGTATATATATATATATATATGTGTGTGTGTGTGTGTGTGTGTGTGTGTGTGCATGTGTGTATATGCATGCATATATATGCATATACATTTTCCCCACTGTTCAATGACTGTGCTGCATGATATGTCTGAATAAACATCAGCCATCTCTACAGCTCAGATGGCTTACTGGTAATTTTTTGTGGTTATTGTGTGCATGTTCCTGGGTTCAAGACTTGCAAGGGCTGTTTTTTTTTTGTTGCTGGGCAGAACAACGGCTATTGGATACAGAGTGATTAAGGCACTTATAAGCAGTTATACAGCCTTCATGGCTATTCATGCTGACCACACATATGAATCTTTACACCTATGGATCCCAGTATTGGCAATTGTGTGTATTTGTGTGTGTGTATGTGTGAACAGTAATCTCTGTGCATTTGGTCGATGCAATATCCCCAGGGGGTGTGTTTATGACAAAATATAGGTGAGTTCAACCCACTACACTGACCATTATTTACTGTACCTCAGAATATGTCAGTCACCACATATCTATATATAAGACTTGGCACTATAAGCTGTAAGGCATATGCATCCACTGTTACACAGACCTTGGAAATGTGAGTGGATAGTACTGTATGTTGCCCATGACATGACTGTCATACCATTGGACTTCCTGCATGCCCTCATCCTGGTGACACACAGACACCTAGGACACAAACAGAATACAGACTGTGAGAACACATTCAGTCAGCATTACTAATGGCAAGAATGCACAATGGCTAAAACTGTACACACACTTTGAGGTGTACCCCTTATCCATGCCAGATGACAGCCCCTTACACAACAATACATAGTTACAATTTAGTATGGTCATCCTGTGCATCAGACCCATGCATGTCCCTGCATCGATGGTGTGGATGGCAGGGATCTGGCACAGGTTTCATCATATGCACAGGGTGTTGTGCAGGTTTGCCAGAGGCCTAGGCTGTGCCATTCGGTTGACATTATGGATGTGTGTTTGGGGTGTGGGAATGATATGGCCTATGCATGTTTGGTGTATGTGTGTGGAGGTGATCTCTTTCCTGATTGTGATATGTGTGTGTGTGTGTGTGTGTGTGTGTGTGTGTGTGTGTGTGTGTGTGTGTGTGTGCGTGTGTGTGTGTTGGTGTGTGTATGTCTGCCTGCACACAGTCACACCATGTGGCTGCCCTACAATGATGTTTTGTGGACTGCTGTGTGCCATACATGGCAGTGTGTACAGTTCACCATCTCCAGCAATGGACATGGGACCTGGACCTGCCATGGGTCTGACTGGCACCACTAGACCCAAGCCCTGAGGCAATCTTACCCCACCGATGGTGACTGATGTCTGCTGGAACCACATCTCTGTTGGGAATGGCCAGGACCATGTGCCCATGGCCTGCTATGTTGTGGCATTTACAGCACACCGCCCTCAGTACTGCCGGTGTCACTGCCACTACAGGAACATGATGGTGGACTGCCACGTGGACCCCCAACTCATTATGGTGCTGAGCTACATCCACGCGGCTGCCACCTCTCCCCTGCAAAACATTCAAGCACAGATATTCTATGGCTGATGAGTGCCTCAATCTCACCCAACTGTCTATCCATGATCTTATTGCCCTCCCACCAGGCTGCAACAAGGTCCTGGTGACAGCCATGAGCACCAGGGAGATATTTTGCCACAATCCTGTGCAGTTGCCTGGTGTTCCATTCATTACATGCCTGCGCATCCATTACAGCCTGTAACAGTTCCCTGGTAACTGCCGCATTGGCACTTGCTACATGGAGTGGACAGGCAGCAATCCTCCTTCCACCACTCCTGCCCTTCTGCCTGTGTGTGACTTTGCCAGCAGTCTGGCTATGGCTAGTGGCTGGCTGCTCACTAGCCATAGTCTCCACACTTGCATGTACTGTGCTGCACTCAGCTGTCCTTCACTTGTGGCCACTGGTGATGGGGAATGTGTGGGCATTGTGACCATGTGCAGAGATGGGGTGACATAGGTGGAATGCCAACTGTTGACACAGCTGCAGCCCATGACAACCCCGCCTGTGCTCCACTATGGTTGTCATCATGGTCAAAGTTGCCAAACAAGCTAACATCACTTGTATAGCGGGAGAGACTGGGGCCACCATGCCCACCTGTGAGGAAAAGACAAGATATGTATATTACTAACATCATTATACGGTTTGCTATCATATACTCTCACACACACTGACATACACAACAACACACTCACACACACTACATTACTAACATCATTATATGGTTTGCTATCTCACACACACACACACACACACACACACACACACACACACACACACACACACACACACACACACACACACACACACACACACACACACACACACACACACACACACTCAAGACACACACTCAGACATAATACTCAAACTCGCACACACTCACACACACAAGGTGCCTCACAGGCATTACACAAGCTTCACATTACACAGAGAGTGACAGTCATGCCACACACTCAGACCACAATAGACACACAGTAGACAGACCCTCAGCATCTTGCAATGCATACCTTTCAACTTAATTTTACTACTATGATACACCACTGGGATGTATGAGTGTCTTTTGTAGGTGTTGAGCCTTCACATAGAACACATTACACCCATGTAGACATCAGTGCTATTCACCAGTATAGCACTGTGGCAAAACCTAGGGAACATAACTACAAACTGTACAGAGTTTTCACAACTATTTCAATATGTGGGTTATACTTCATGTTTGCTGCACATACCTCCTATGTTGGTCTGGTACATTACAGGTTTGACCAGTGGATTGGTGACCTTACTTTTAATGTCATACTGTGATTTCCAGTTGTCATAACCTGCAATACATGTATGTGAAAACAAGGGCATTTCCTCAAACAAATTCACAAACTGACAGTGGATATAGTAAGTGTACACACCCCTTTTAACATGCAAGGTTTTTGTGACATATCAGAGGAGACCACATTAATATTGCCATGAGATTTCCACAATTTCATATGATATGTGACCTGTGCATTCTGAATGAGAAACATACACATCAGGTAGGGGTGGCATATCGTAGATGTTAGTTTTACAATAGCTGGCTTGCAGAAGGTGCACACCCATAAACCAATACTTTGGTAAAAGAACTGCTGCTCTCAGTACAGCATTCAGTTCTCTTGGGGTGGTGTTTCTCAGCATGGCACATCTCAACATGGCAATGTGTGGAAACTCTCCCTTGACAAAGACCTCCAAATCTGTCCAATTGCAAGGCCATCCCCTGTGCACACTTGTTAGGTCAACACACAGACTGTGTTTCATATGTAGGTGTGGCCTCTGACTTGGCCACAGCAGACTGTTGATTGTGTTCTTGTGAATCCATCCTTTTGTTCATTTGGATGTAGGGTGTGGCCCATTGTTGTGTGCAATGTTGGAGTACCTCCCCATCCACAGCTATGGGACAGACACCAGACAGATCATAGCAACAAGGGACTGGTGTTTGGAAGTGGTCATAATACAATTCAAATTGGCTAAAGCCCCAGTTCAAGCTGGTGGACAGCAAACCCAAAGCAGGACATTGCCATCACCCTGCTTCACTGTGTGGGTAGTGCTGTTTGCTGTTGTGCAGTGCTGTTACTGTGCCAAACTAACATGACCTAATTGTACACAAAGAGAGTTTAACCCTGGTCTCATAACACCTTCACACACTTCCACACATGCATTTTGAAAAGTTGATGTATTGTCCAGACGTTACCCAGAACTGGCTGTTGTGTGTTGTGAGAAACAGCTGCCATTGTCAAAACACAACCTATACCCAAGACATGTGGAGGCCATTGAAGATTGTTGTCACATGTAGTACACACCCAGTACTTGCCAGATATGTCTGATACCCCTTCACTGTTGCTGTATGGCTCCTAGCTGCCTCCCTGGACATTTCTGGGATGATTTTCCCAACATATGTGTAAGGATATCCACTTCTTCAAACTGTCACTGTTGCACCATCTCATGTACACCTTTTGAAGACTATCTTCACTGTGTTCCATGGCATATGCAATGCTGTGTGCATGGGTTCATAGCATTCAATCCCTTTGCAGCATGTTGGGCTGTATGCGAACCATGGCTTTTGCTGTAGTAGGCAACTGTGGGTCTGTTTTGGGATAATCCTGGCATATGAGCTGACTGTTATATGCAGGTACTCCAGGAGTCCATGATTGATGGCAGGTGTATACCCAATATGATCAACTGCTGTGGTTGTATCACACACTGATATACCCCAGTGTGAGTTTCCTCCTGTCCACACATATGCATCTAGCTTCTTGGACTGTTTCCACTCCACATACATGTTCCCCTATCAGAGTTGTATGTTTCACATTTGCATTGTACAGATTATAGGCCACATAACAGGTTTCATGGCTTTGGTCTTGCATATTGTGCTCACATTGTCATATCTCACACATACCTGGCATTGTGACATGTATGTACACCTTTTACATGCACTGTCCCACAGTACTGTATACAGCATGTCCCTACTATTGACACTCTGTCCCCACATTTTGGCAATCATTATCCAGATGTCCTGCAATAACAGGTTTGTGAGTTATGCTACTGATATGTGACATCTCATGCAAATAGGCCCCTATGATATCATGCAGTGAACCCCACTACAAGTGATCTTTTTGCAGATACATGCAATTTGATGACTATAACAGTTCAGTGCATGGCCACATGCATGATGTTAAAATGCCTGGGGTACTGGAAAGCCACAGCAGGAAGTTCTCATAATCACCGGCCTCAGGCTGCTGTGCCTCATGTTGATGAGAGGTACCTACATAATGTGAGGGAGAGGTATTGTCAGCAGCTTCATAATAGCCGTTGGTCCAGGAGCGATGCTACATGTATGCACAGGTACAGTCTACACTATGATATTACACTATTTGCTATTCTTCACCTAAAATGGGCACATGTGTGCATTACTAAACCCCACCCAGTGCTCTAATTTGCAATGATATCTGCATCTAAAGACTGTTACTACACAGTTGAAATGTAACCTTAGTACACTGATGTGCCTTACCTGGATTCTGCTCGCCGGTTTCCTGGGTGGCACCAATCTCCAAGACAGCTACTTGTTGTAGTGTTTTTTTCTCTGTGGGCCACCCCAAGGTTGCCAAGGAGCTCCTCCATTGCTGTAAGTGGGGCCTCTCTGGCTGGCCTCCCACCAGTAGCGGAATGGTCCATCGCCACCGCAGCAGCCCATTGCCATGCACACCAAATCAGGTCACTTTCTCTGTGCTTGACATGTTCATACATGTGGCCATGATTCCCCAAGGTGTTCACTCTCTGGGTGATGTCTTCCCAGAGGGCTGTCCTCTCCCACTGCTGTTGGTGACTCAGACTGAAGAGGATGTGGTAGTGTTACAGGATGGCATCAGTTATGTCTGCTGTCTCCTGGAAATCATAGGTTGGAAGCCTCTGCATCACACCTGAAAGACATAAACAGGGAAAAACACATCACAGGACATCAGACATTGTCCATAGTTCTTTACAGAGACAACTCACTAGTAATGAGTATCAGTAGCCAGAACATTACATCATATAATACTCCAGTACCTAGCAGGATTGTATGGACATGCATAACCTTATGTGTAAGTAGGCAGTTTGCACCTGATTAATGTTGAGGGTAGGGGTGCATGTGGTGTGCATATCCTTGTATACTGATGATGAGCCAGGGGGGTGATTTTTGTCCTAAACATGCCTGAAGCAGGTCGGCTTTAGCTATGGTGTATGTATATGTGCTGTGGCTGACCTCCATTACAGGGGGAGTTGAATAGTTGCCTGTGAGATTGCAGACATATGTGGGGATGACCTTCCTATTGCCCTCAGTGGATGTGTCCGATTTGTACTCATACTCAGCATTACATTAATGCACCTGTGACCTACTATTCTCAATTAGACACAGGTTGACATGCTGCCCAGATGATGACTGCTCCTACACATGTGGTGGTGGAATGAAGACGTACAGGGGAGGATGCAGAGAAAGGTGTTGGCAAAGGAGAAGTGGGATTGACAGACAGATGTAGAGAGTAGACATGAGTATAAAGAGATGGGGTGCATGGCAAAGAGAGTGTTGGACATGGCTATGGATGTGGAGTCTGACATACAAATGTGGAGTCTGGGGTTGTATGTAATGTTGGACAGCATGGATAGTGTATAGGGCCTGTAGCTAATGGCTAGTCAGAGGCACATAGCTAGGAAGGATGTGAAGCACAAAAGGGTGATAAAGGAATATGGGTGAAACATACAAGCTAGGAGTGTGTTTAGAACATATGGAAACCTCACTTTGATGGCCTTTTCCATGAGGAAAATGGGGGAAGGAGGGAAGGTTGGCTGAGGTGGTTATCGTTAATCAGGAGGTGCAACAGATTATCAAGGAGAATGTAAGGATAGCTATGAGGGGGTTTAACAGTGGCAAGGCTGTTGTTCCAGGTGACATACCTGTGGATGCCTGGAGGTGTTTATGAGATATGGCAGTAGTATTTTTAACTGGATTGTAAAAGTGAGATGATGTGTGAGATGTTGGCAAATATGTATGGGTACTGCTTATCTCAACAAGGGTGGTCTGCAGAGCTATAGTAACAAGTGAGAGATAACATTGATCGGTCACAGGATAAGGTAATGGTAGAGGGTGGTGGCAGCTAGGTTGAGAACATGGTGATGATTGATAATTTGCAGTATGGTTTCATGCCAGGTAAGAGTGGCACAGATGCAAATTTTGATCCACATGTGCTGATGGAGCTCTGCACTGTGGATGAGATGCAGCTGCATTGTGTCTATGTGCACCTACAGACAGCATATGACATGCTGCTTGGAGAGTAGTTGTGGTATTGTATGTGGAGGTCAGGGGTGCCAGAGGAGTCTGTCAGACAACTACAGGATATGAAGAAGGCTAGTGTGACAATAGTGATTTCTGGTTTTGACATGACAGGTGGATTTAAGGTGGAGGTGGAAGTACATCAGGGGTCAGCTGTGTGTCCTTTCACATTTGCAGTGATGATGGACAGGTTGACAGACATGATCAGATAGGGGCCCCTGTTGACTGTGCAGTTTGCAGATGACATTGTGGTCTGTAGTGTGATTAGGGGACAGGTTGGGGAGACCCTGAGGAGATGTGGTTATGTTGCAGAGCAGGGAGGAAAGATGGTCAACAGGACAAAGTAAGAATACACGTGTGTGAATGGGGTGGGGGATAGAGGAATGGTGACAATGCAGGGCATACAGTTTGGAAAGTGGATAGGTTTAACTACTTGGGAACACCAGTTCAGAGTCATGGGTAGTGTGGGGGAGAGGTGTATGAGAGTACAGGCAGGTTGTGTGTGGTGGTGAGGGGAGTCAGGAGTCATTTGGGACAGACAAGTACCATTAAGAGTGATATGGAAAGTCTACAAGAGTGTAGTGTGACTGGCTACATTATATTGATTGAAGACAGTGGGATTGTAAAGACAGGCAGGATTCAGGGCAGGACACAGCAGAGTGTAGGATGTTTACATCTGCACAGTGTGTGACAGGGGGGATAGGAATGGGGACATGTGTGTCAGTGGGTCAGCCCAGGTTGGATGGCTTGGGGACAATGCCAGGCAACGGCATGCTTGGTTTGGACATGTGCTGAGGGTGTATGCTGAGTATGTCTTGCAACAGATGATGCTGCCAGGTTACAGGGACAGCAGACAGCCTACAAAAGGCATATACATGTGGTGATGGCAGACATGCAGGTGTATGGTGTGTGAGAGCAAGATGCAGAGGACTGGACACCATGGGTGGAGATGATCTGCTGTGGGGACCCCAAACAACAATGGCCAAATAAAATTGAGGGAGATGTTGTAATGTCATTGTTTGCAGGCTGCCTATTATTTGCAAGACATAACACAAGTATTTGAGTAAATGAATACAACTATGAAACACAGATATGGTCAGTGTGCATAACAATGAACAGTTGAATCGTATGAGCTCGGTATATCACATGCAGTCCAACACACACAGCTGTGACATTATTCCACTATGCAACTACCCTATATAGCTCCATGATATTTCTGAGACAAACATGCATAACATAGTTGTATTCACAATTTATATCTGGATATATGTGTGACATCTGGGGCCTGAGCTGTATTCTATGTCACTGCAGATGGACAGAGATGCTATGGCCATAGGTTCTGCTCAGTAATATGTCCATACAGCAAGTCTTGTTGGGACATGTATATTAAACTTCCTATTTCCCATTATTACATGCCCCCTACTGCAGTCCATTAATTACATGCATACTTGTTTGACATACCTGTTTTTTTTTTCCTGTTGATGTATGTTGGTATGCTGTTGTATGGATTTCTTTTTTTGTCTCCTTTGTTTGCTGCTTCTGGTTGTATATATTTTTTTTCTCTTGTCTCTCTCTCTCTCTCTCTGGGATGTAGGCTGTACATCTGTTTTGCAGAGGCAGCAGCTTGCATTTTGTAGGTACTGGTCAGGATCAGCTGATGGCCTGTGCATGAACTGGAGTTCCACACTTACTAATTCCATGTGGAACAGCTGTGTACTTCATGTAGGCGTTGGCCCTTTCTTTGCCTGTGAAGAGGTTTTCATGCATGTATGTTACACAAAGCATCACAGAGGGTTGTTCTACTAACAACATAAGACAGAGACTGAAGATAGCCCAACTCACCAGGGACAATTGTTCCAGACACAGGGACAGACTGTGTGTATTGTTATACAATTGAAGTACTGCTGGTTTGACAGGGTTTGTGTGGATATGGCTGCTCTGCATGATTTGCAGTCTTGAGAGTATTATATGGTTGACATAGATCAGACTGGCCAGAGTTTGTACTGTTATTATCAGTATGTTACTCACACATTTATTGGATTTGGAAGGTCAGTAGCATGCTCTGTAGGATAGCAGTCAGTAAATGGTAACATCCATGTATGTTTCTGACTTCATATTGCTCAGAACAGATATGTTACAATAAACCTGTTACACCACCTACTTTCTCAGTTTATAACAGCAATATCTCCATCCTGGACCTGTGTTTAGGCCTCTGTCCATGAGAATGTCAAACTTTGTCCATATATCACGCAGTCGGAGGCATAGAGATATGGTATATCATTACTTAGCAACGTAATTTGTAATATCATCATAGTTATGTATCAGACTGCCAGACATTTTATGTGTAAGAGGCCTTATATATGATGACAAGGCCTGGACATTCTTTGGAAGTGTGCACAGTTGGGAGGTCTTTGTATTTCTACCTATTATTGACAGACTGTCAGGACTGTGGAGCAGTGTATTATGAATATGTTATTTCTTGGGGGAGTGGTAGATGTAAGTGTTACGTTTCCTTTTCTATCTGCCTTTGCATGCGGATCCAGTTTCTGGTGCTCTATCAAGTGTTACATTTTTGTAGGGTAAGACTGTGACATGCCCCATAACACAGTCAGGCATCATACTATACTGTGTATTGGGCTAGTATATGTAGGGCTAGTGTGTGAGTGTCAAACATGCTAACAGTTTGGTTCACACACTCCTTATACTGTATGCACTTTCACACTGGTGTCTGTTTCTCAGTGCTGTTAAATCACTGGAGTGCCTGGTATATTTGGAATTACATGTGTATTCACCCATACGAAGATTGCTTTTTTGTTGAGTCAGTCTGCCTGTAGTTTGGATATTGCTTGTCCAGATATTTGGCAGATGTGTAGTGTTGCCTGGCCCCCATAAGCATTGTGTATGTCTGACACATCAGTTGGGGGCTCTGAAGATTTACATGACTAACTCATGGGAAGCCAGTGGGTTTTGGACTTGTGCTAGTCCACTCAATAGATGTTGGAACAGACAGGAGGGTGTTACTGTATCACATGTGTCAGCTCATCTACACCAGTATGACAGATATGACCACATTTTCGTGACCCCCCCTTTGTCAGGCTTGGTTATGCTTTCTTGCACTAAGCTGTTCTGAGCATACCTGTCGCTAGCCAGATTGGTCCAGACTGCCCAGGTTTATTGCCCATATTTCTGGTCTGTTGGACAGTATCATTTTATTCCTTCCTGTGGTAAATCATTGTGATCATGTGAGGATGTTTGTTGGTATATAATGACATATATTACAGTTTCATAACTGACATCCTTCTGAACATGTATGCTGACACACACCCTGTTTGTGTAGCAACATTCTACATTTATACCTGCAGGATGTATATTGTGTCCCTAGTGTTGGTCCACCCCCCCCCACCATTTTTCAGCCTTTGGCCAGATCTATATATATATGTGTGTGTGTGTGTGTGTGTGTGTGTGTGTGTGTGTGTGTGTGTGTGTGTGTGTGTGTGTGTATGCATATATATATATCTATATCTGTATATGTACGTATGTATATGTACGTATGTCTGGTCTGTCTGTAGATATATATATATATATATATATATATATATATATATATATATATATATATATATATATATAGATATCTCTGTATATGTATATATATATATATATATATATATATATATATATATATATATATATATATATATATATATATATATATATATATATATATATATATATATATATATATATATATATTAATATATATTTATAGGTTCATAGGTTCACAGGTAGGTACTAGGCTATTGGCCATAGGGCCTATATAAGCCTAGCCAAAAAGGTACCCTGGGTTTTGCCACCCAAGAAAATTATTTTCTTGTGCCCCTGTTGAACAGAGCCACAGAGATGATCCACGGGGTGAATTTCTTATTTCCCATCCAATCATCAATATTTTCTTAAAGAGTGCTAATGAAAAGATTTGTTTGATATAGATAGGGAGTTTGTTTCAGAGTATGGGAAGTCTCTGGGACAGGAATCTATCCCTCCAGCATGTTCTGTTTATTGTGGTGACAAGGTTTAGGTCCCTAGAGTGTGTAGCTCGGAGGGATGGGATTTCTTTAGGTGGAGCATGTTCAACAGTTCTAGGTTTGACATAGCTTTGTATGTTAGGTAGAGATCGCCTCTGAGTAGGCGATATGCGATGCAGTAAAGCTGGAGTTTTATGAGATGGTCTGTGTAGGGCATTTGTTTGAGGCTGGTAATCCTCTTTGTGAGGTATTTCTGCAGCTTTTCCAGTTGTTGTAAATGTCTTGTCAGGTACATACCAAAAGGGGCGTTGTACTCTATAATGGGTCTAATGAGTGATGAGTAGAGGGGAACAATGACTTCTTTTTTCCTGGATGAGAAACCTTTAGTGATGAGGTGTGCCATGTAGAAGGATTTCCTTACTAATGTAGCAATGTGATTATCAAAGGAGAGACTACTGTCCACCTGTGTTCCAAGGTCTCTTATTACACTTTTGGTGTTACGTAGACTATGACCTATGTGGTAGTTCATGGGTACAGAGTTTTTACCAAAGGGGATGACAATACACTTTTTGGCATTGAGCTTGAGGCCATGGTTTTGACACCAGGCATCTGTCTCAGTGAGGACCTTTTGTAGGATGTCCACATCATTAGGAGTTTAGTTTATGGCTGTTAGTTTACAGTCATCTGTGAACTTCATTAGCCAAAGACCTTCTGAGTTAGCCTGTACTTCAGAGAAGTAGATACCAAACAAGAGAGGACCCAGGACTGAACCCTGTGATAATCCACTTGTCACGGGTCTGAAGTCGGATTTGGAGTCTGCTACTTTCACAGTGTGGGTTCTTTCAATGAGCCAGTTGGTAACCCATCTTGTGACATAGGGATTTATACCTAGTTTAGTGAGTTTATCCATAATTCCAGAGTGGGGGATGGTGTCGAAAGCCTTGACAAGATCTAGATAGGCTGTGTGAACCACCTTACCCTCGTCTACAGCTTTGGTGATTACTTCAAAGAAGTCTATCAGGTTTAGGAGACATGATCTGCCTTTTAAAAACCCAAACTGGGTGGGTTCCAGAGTATGGAGATTACCAATGTCTTTTTTTATAAGTTCCAAGATGATACGTTCTATGGCCTTGCAGACCAGGCTCATCACGCTAATGGGGCAGTAGTTCCCGGCAGGGCCCATGGTGGCTCCCTTTTTGTGGAGTGGGATAACCATCACTGTGCACCTTTCAGTGGGTACAAAGCCTGAGGTGAGGCTATGATTGAACATGGTGCTTAGGTGGGGTGCCAGTTTATTCTGTAGTTCGTGTAGAATGCAGCCTGGGATGTTATCCTTGTATAGATATATTTATATATATATATATATATATATATATATATATATATGTGGATCTAGGACTGGTGAATGAAAGTTCAACAGTCCGAATCCAACTTACCTGAACACACTTTAACGAAAGTGCTTTTACTTTCGTTAAAGCGCGTTAAAAACAAAACATTACAAAAGAATAAAAACACATTTATGAAGGGGGGCAAGCCCCTCTGCACTCCCCTTGTGGGTGGCTGTGCCGCCCACACCCCTTTACTTTATTATTCTCATTCTGAGATTGCACTACAGTGGGGAAAAGGGAAAAATTCCCTTAACCGCACCGTAGTACAATCTCCGCAACAGTCACTCCCCCACAACTCTATCTTCCTCCAGGCATACTTATGCAAAAGTGCTTCTTCAGTGAAAAGCACTTTTGCGTAAGTATGCATGGCCATTTCAGATTTGGTGAATTGGCCGTTCACTCATTAGTCCCAGACCCATATATGTATACATATTTTTCTAATAAATGACTATTGATTGAACTTGGAGCTTAGGTGGGGTGCCAGTTCATTCTGTAGTTCATATAGAATGCAGCCTGGGATGTTATCCTTGTATAGATATATTTATATATATATATATATATATATATATATATATATATATATATGTATATATATATTTCTAATAAATGACTATTGATATATCAGTGTATTTCTTGTTTGATATCTACACATATATATTATTTTATGATATATATATATGTACATATTCTATATGTCTTATTTCGTATGTACAGCTACATATATCTCATGTATACACTTTGCATATGCATTTATCACTATACACATCTATATTTGTATATTTATATATTATAAACATGCTGGTTCCACAGTGTTTGTTCCATAGTATTCTATACCTGTATTGAATGATATATTAAAAAAAATATTCAGTAGTACAGCTCAAATGGAGTACTAGTACATTGCTTTGACTATGAGGCACAGGGTCCTGTGTTCAAGACTGGGCAGGGCTGATTATTTATTTGCCATGCAGAACAAGGGCTGTTGGATACAGAGTGATTAAGGTACTTTTAAGCAGTTGTAAGTGGATTTGCGTGGGTTTGCACAGTGTTAAGCAATGCTAATTTGTGGTTAGCTATGCTTACAGACAGCCTTAAAAGTGTTTAATCTCTGTAGGTATTGCTTAGCACCACACAAACAGGCTTAATTCTGCTTACTACTGCTTAAAAGTGCTTACTCCCACTTACCTGTGTGCTAATTTCTTTAAAGAAAAGAAAAAGGGGTGATAGGAAAGTGGTGGAAAAGGGGGCACGCAGAGGGAAAGATAATAGGTAAAGTAGCTTAGTGATGTGCAGGACGGGTGTAGGGAAGGTCCATAGCTGTCCATTTCTTCTACAGCAACAACTGTGTATATATACTGCATTTGGAGGTATATTTGGATACTCAAACCCCTGAGAGAGGGGTGATGACAACAATAATTTGTTGTGAAGTCAATTAGACCAGATTACATATGTCCAGTGGACATGTGCAAAATGGACAGCTATATATGGGGTGAACATTTATTTTGGGAACAGATTGCCCTTTTTTAAGGTGAGAGTGGGATACTGGGGAAGTATAGTAGGTATATTTGGGAAGGTAGGTTTGGTAGGAAGACCAGGACAGACAAGATAGCATACAGGGGCAGTATATGACACATGTGAGGGGTGAGCACCTTGGACGGGGAGGGGTGTTTGGAAATCGCAGGCCCATGAGCCCCCAAATGGATACAGTGGGACTGAGGTCCCCACCCATGGGCAGTCACAATGCACCTTCATAGCCCCGAAGGTGGCTGTACTCGGGGCTGAGCAAGAGGGGCAGGCTCACCCTCTAATTGCACCTTCAAGGTGGCGTAGCAGATCTCTGCTATGCAGCAATCCCCGGACCTGGCTTCGGGTGATGGTATCCTGTCTGCGCCTGCTCCCGTGGGGACGAGACCCATCCCCTGAGGCAGTTCCACCCGAAGGTGGTGCAGGACCAGCAGATGAGGAGGTCCCAGGGTGGGTCCCAGATGTGCTGGGGCCCAGTGCCACAGCCAGATGAGGTGGGAGAGGTGGGTCTGCTGGGACCGGCCTTCCCAAACGTGCTATGGTTTTGCAGTTTTAGAACATATGTGGGTTAGTAATAGTCAACACAATCCAGGATTAGTTATAACAGCATTCATAGATATTCCCATTAACCCAAATGACAGATTTGGAACAGTTGCATAGCAAACAGAACACATGCATATATGGAGCCACAGTGACCATTACAATGGCATGCAGGTTACACTGATAGCAACAGGCCACCAATGATAGTATTTCAACATGGAACATTAATAGATACATATTTCAATATTTGTTGAACAATAGGACATATGTCCCAACAGTAGGTTTGGTGCAAAACATACCCATTGATTTGTGTGTTTAGATTATTGTTGCAGATATGTTGGGGGGAGAGAGAGATGTCAATTAACAACTTATATATCCTTGCAGTACTCACAACTTTAATGATCATTGCTCTAATCATTCCTCTACAGGTATTATTGCAATACCCTATGGCCTCTGTTGGTCAGTGGTATGTTTGTACATAGTGTATAATTCAACTGTCTTATAGCCACTTTCTACTTTACTTACCTGGAAGACCTGTGAGGGAATGTTTGTTAACACTACCTGACTATTTCTACACATATTCCCATAATCCTAGTTAAAATGATGCATCCAGCTTACTACCACTCCCAGGATTCAACCCATGGCTATGTCTGCTAAAAATGCAACAATTTATATATCATCAGAGTTAACTATTGAGAAACTGCTGTCTCTTCCTTCAGTGTTTTCTGTCTAAGTCTCTCTTGGTTGTACAGTCTGACCTTGTAATTACAACATTCTTATACAGACATTCTAGACATATTTTTGTGTAGCACAGTGTTGGAAACCGTGGTAAACAAAACATTACTATTCAGAAATCAGATCTTGGTGAATGCAACATTTCATGCAATACAATACCAGAGTAAACACAACCAGTCCAGGATTTCGAACTTTATTGCCAAGCAGTTACACTTTTATTTAAATATGACCTATGTGGGACTATTATTGTTATATTGTCTGGTTTATTCAGCACAAGCCATACACATTTTTTATACTGCCAGGTGACATTTCACTCCTTTATATTTATTTGGTATGACTACTACAAGCAGGATTGTTACTCACCAGCCTTGTGATGCAGCCTTTGCAACCTACTGGCATGGGTTTCCTGGTTCACATCCCGCTCAGTTGGAGCTGTAATGAAAATAGAGAAAAAATTATGCATACCTATTCATTACATACACAGGCTGGACTTTGGTAAACAGTTATTGCTATGGATACTTACACATTGTTGGGACATCTCCCCTCTCTCTTGCTTCTTGGACCCACTATTCCAAGAGATCCCTCTTCCTATGTTTCAAGTCAGCATAGTGGTGCTGGACCTGCTCACCAGTCCAAGGGATACCAGTGGCACTTGTGAGATTATGGGTGAGACTTTACCCAGGTTTCCATTTTATATTGGGAGCCCTGGTACTGGTTCTGCAGAAGTCTCACATCACGTTTTTTACCAGGAGTCCTACCATGACCTTGGACTCCTGTATGTCACACCGCTGCATCCAAAAGCACATGCCCTCTCCATCACTTGCCATACTGCCTACAATGGAGAGCCACAACCAGTTATGAGCTGTATTCCTGCCTGCGGGGTTTAAATACAGCCAATTTCCCACCTTTTGCCGTGATTGGATGGTTTTGAAAATGCTGATCTAAGCTAAGCTGAGGGCAAACCTGCTTAGCTAAGGTTGGCAGTGCTTAAAGTGGCAGGCTCAGCATTGCTTATCAATGGGCAAATCCACTTAACTGGGCTACTCATTGCTTAGTATTCATATGTACACAATGCTTACACCCGGACAGCATAGCTCTGCAATGCTTAGCATTGCTTATTTTTTATTTTATTGGACTTTCACCTGTATGGGATTGATTCATCATTCATTACATAATATAGATTTATTTACCTTCCCTGACATCCCCCAATGTGCTGTAATTACATTTATTCTTGTGTGACTATACTGTATGGGGCACTTGTGTTTATATGGGGGTTTCACTACTTTATTACACTGACACCTCACATCTGGGCCTAATACACTACTCTGGTTGAAATATATGTTACTTCCTACATAAATATAAAAATAAATTTAAATTGTAATGACATTGTTAAGTAAATGCAATGAAGTTTCTTGGTTTCAATATTTAAAAAGCTTCTTTAATTCTAAGTGCTGCATCTTCTATATAGTGTATATTGTCTCTTTTGGCGTTGTCGCCTCACAGTTAGACGTTGCATGTTCGATTCTCAGTTAGAGCGTCTTCTGTGTGTCGACATGCTTGAATGGGCGTTCCTTCATTGAAGGTTGAGCGTTAGGCCCGGCAAGCCAGCATGTAAAAATCTACTGCCAATCATTAGCGGATCGGAGTTCCGCTGTGATGACCCCTAACCGGGAAAAGCCGAAAGACAGAAGAAGAAGAATGTTTACACATACAAAATGGAAATGGCTTAGGGGAGGCTTGATCTATGAATGACTACATGCAAGGCGCATGCTCTAGCCACTACACTATTGCACTTATGCTTATTCTAGATGTCTATTTCTTTTTAACTTATCCTGCCATTTCAGCTGGGCTAAATGTAGCTAAGCAATGGGAACACCCGCACAGCTACACTTAAACTTTACTGCATATGTAATTATTTGTTGTGTTTTTTACTTCGTACCCTTCAGAATATCCATGCTAATGCTGAACCTGTTATTCTATCCACTTTCTAGCTTTGTAGGGAAGTTTGTCTCTTATGGCTTTGTCCAGATTTCTTACCCTGACAGGTTGGGGGTGTTACGAGCATTCTCACTAGATTTCAATTGCCTTATGACAATTCTAGTGTGCAGAGGGTGTGTGTATTGTGAGAGCACTGCTCTCAGATACGCCCCCTGCACTCGTACATGGAACTGTGTCAGTTTTACAGCACGACAGCACGCCTTCATGAATATGCATGGCACACTGCCATGCTGCATGGGAACAGTCCCTTCCTTTCAAGAGTAAGCTATTCTTGCATGGAAATTTGCTGAATCCTGGGGGCAGTGTTTTCATATTTTGATATTACAGCACATTAGGAATCAAACTGACAAAATATGGTACCAAAAAGCACTAATGGATGTATAGCTGCTGTATGTGGTGTAGTTGCCTGATCGCTTTTAGAATGCCCCATGCTGCTGGTCACTGGCTCAATATTATTGAATAGTCTTAGTGAGAAAAGAGACAACAAAAAGTACTCATCCCCCAGCCCTACACCTTCTCTGTAAGTCGTATACATAAATATATCTTTTCAAGTAACTCTTGAGGGTATATCTCTCAGCTGTCCAGATTTTTGCAAAATGTCCTGATTTTTACCTCTTATTTTTGGTGTGTTCCTCATAAAATTTGTGTTCTTCTGGCAAATAATTGAAGATTTAAGTCATTAAATAATAATAAATAATGATAGACATTTGAGTTTCAGACTTCACATCCTTCAGAAAATATATAATAATACAAAACTTGTTATTCTTGCAACTATCTAAATTTATAGGAGCAGTTTTTAAGATCTTTCCCGATTTTTGGGCCTTTGTCCCCACATTATTTTTAGTTTTGTCCAGATTTCTTGCTCTGAGAGGTTCAGAGGTATGCCTGAGTGACATTTGCAAATAGCCACTAACATGCCGTTTAGTGAAGGTGTACAAGAGCTATGATACTATGTCTATTTGACTTCAGGTTACAGTTTAAAGCTGGAGTCTAAACTGCAGTGCAGCAAATATTCTGAAGAACAATGAGACCTTGTAGTGTAACATAACTACATTCTGTTTCCTTGTGTGCTGGGTAATTAGTAACCCATGATGTTTTGTCGTACCAAAGGCACTTAATTTATGCCATGTTCAGTGGTATCTGTTGCAATTCAGTGTAATTTGTTGTTCAGAACACTCTGTATTGTGTTAGTGTGGCATATGCAAAAATGGTACATATTCCAACTTCATTGCATTCCTAGCCAACAACTTAGTGATTTGGAGTTGTCTTTAGTGTATCATTCATGCTAATTTTGTAGCCAATCTTCACACTGTCCCTGTCTGTGTGATGAGTGCGTTAGAGCTGAGATGAGTATGCCATGTAAGTGAAGTTGCCAAGTTCCTGCTCCAAAAGTACTTTGCATATGTTATTCTACGCCACCTAGGAATAACCCAATGGGTGAATCATTTTCTAATACATATTGCTCCTCCTAACTTGTCGCATGTTTTACATCAGTCAATGGTAAAAAAGTGAAGGCAGAGAAAGTGTGCAGAAACTTAATTTAGGACAACTGCTGTGCTTCATGCTTCTCCCTCACAGCTGGCACATTCCTGTCTAAATGTTATCTGCACTTTCTGTACAGCATTATGCGATGACATAAAGACACGTTTTTCTTAGGACACAGCACAGATAGTCACAGGAGGTGTTCTTGCCTTAATTTTCACTTGTTATGTTTTTGTGACAGTGGCTATCTATGTAGCACAGTTTTATGCAAGCCACTGATATAATTTTACTCTCTTATGAACATTTGTAAAAGTTCAAGAACCAGAGGAACCACTATAGCCCTCCCAATGCATAACTTTTTCATTTTTCCTTTTCTAGGTGGGCACAAGATCCTCCATGATTATGTTATGTAAAGACCAGAAAAAATGGTGGCTATAATGACTGGCAGTGGCAGCTCACACACCTCTGACTGTTCTTTATCTTACTCCTGAAAACATTTGTGCCAGTGAAGGACAGTAACAGGATCTGTGGTGTATGTGATTTCTGAGCATTAAGATACTAGAATGCATTGTTAACCTCTGAGTCCAGGATCAAAGCCAGGACTAACAGCTGTCTCACTTCTACCTGATTTTCCTGGAGCACAGGCTAACTAAGACAGAAACAAGTTGCTGAGCTCTGCTTCAGAAGATTTGTCCAGTGCCTGGCACTATGGTACTGTAATGGAAGTAGCAGCTTAACTTCACAAACACCGTCCCTTGTGAAAACAATTTAATTTGTTTCATGTAACATGAACATGGGAGGGGTTAAACTATGGAGGATAGACCATAAAAGTGGAGTTGCATCTGAGGATCATATTCAGAAGTCTGTGTAGAGTATAACAGAGAAAACAATTAAAGCCCTTGATCCAGAAGCTGGACATTACCACTGATGGCATATGGTCTTTGCATAAGGAGGTAATAGTGGTGGAAGCAAAATTGAAGCAACTAAATTCAGTAGTAGCAGGGTAGATAGGTAAATACACAGAATTGAAGGTAGGCTTAAACAGCAGGAAGTGGAAATAAGATTCCTATGGGTCCAAGTGCAAGACCTGACTATGAAATAGAATGATTTAGAGGATATATGCATCAGCTAGATAAGGGCCAAAGTTTTCATCCAGCCATATCTCAGTAATAAAAGCAAGGCCAACATCCTGCAGTATATCAGAAATGATCCCTGTCTTATTGTGGACTGATCTTGAGTTAGAATATGATGCACTGTAAGGTGGACGTAGGGTGACAGTTCCCTAAAACACATCCTTTGTGGAAAAACAAGGCCCTAGGTACCATTTGGAGACTTGGGTTCTGATGGTACACCTCAAGGAAAGTAGCAGCATGCCCACTGACCCATCACAGGTGTGCACACAGAAGTGCTAAAAGAAGCCGATCTGTATTGGGTACCACAACGTTTTTGCGAAATAAGAAAGCACCTGCCTAGATTTAAAACAGGCAAAGAAAAAAGGAGTGGGACAAAGGGGAATAATGCAAATAATATGGTCTTATTGCACAGACTTAAACAAAGATGAAAAAAAAAAATCAACAAATTACAATAAAATTAAGAAAGTGGTAAATAAAATCTAACTACAAGGCTGAAAGCAATTAAAAAGCAAGAAATGTAAACTATTAAAGGTAATCCAAAAGAGTGTTTGTGTATATGCTAAAAGGACTTGATACTTTTAGCTGGACCAGAGCTGTAAGTAGAGGTCAGCTGTCTCAGATGCAACATTTTTTGAAGGCAAGATCAGCAGGTGCCAATGATTTGGGAGTGCAAAACCAGCATTTAGAAATAAATATTGGTACTCCATTTCAAGTCATAGTTGAAGTGCTTTATGTGTAGTAATGAGAAGACCTTTTTTTGCTTTTCAACTTTGAGTTGAATTGGAGGGCAACTGAACTGCACAGAGCACCAGATATCCTAGGAGCAGTTCTGTGTTGGACTTTCTGCTTTAAGATGTTGAGAGAAGTTCTGGGGTATTTGTGATTTTATTTGGTATATGAGCTCTATATTAGCAGCCAGGACTGAGGATTACATTCAGTAGAGAGAGAGACTTGATGTAGGCAATCTGGAGTGGGATACAAAACAGGGTTACCTTCTGTTGTCCTACATTGTTCTTAATATGGAGAAATTAGAGCAAATGCTAAGGAAATTAATGGTATCATGTAGAACTAAAGAAATGGGGCGGGGTGGCATAATGGTTAAGTTGCTTACATCACAAAGAAGAGGCACAGAAGAAAGAGATAAGTATCAGAGCTTTAAGGTTTTCCTCATTTTGCAGGGTACCTGAAATAAAAATTGGGATGAGTTCAGAGTCAAAATAGTACATTCTTAAATAAATGGGTAGGAAAAATGGGAACTCTGAAGTAGGAAATACATTATTTCGGTTTTAATATTGCTTCTGGTGTTGTATATATTTAGACATATAATGACTGTCCCACAAAATAAATATGTATATAAAATTTGGAATTTACATGATATTTATGTGTGGTGAGAAGAAAAAAAGGAAAAAGGAAGAGAATATTGAAACTAATCAGAAAAGGGGGAGGGGAGAGTATGCCATAATTTAAAAAAAATATGTAGAGGCAACAAATCCGGCAGAATGCTTTAAATGGGATGAGGCAGAGGAGATACACTGGAAGAAGTAGGAAGATGAGTTGGGGAGTTTGAAAGGGGAAGTTTTGAGTAAGATAGAAAGAATGATGTCAAAGGCACTGTTTGAGTTTACAGGTAGCTAGGTGGAGGTACTGGGTGAGAAGAGAAGAAGAGTGAAGTTCTTATTAGGTAATAATCAGAAGAAGATATTTAGGAAGTTACTCAGGGAATGTGGGTTAAGATCTTAAAGTACCAATAGAATATTATGGTGGTCAGGAAGAAGGGCACCTGACACATTTCAATGAGTGACAAGGAGAGTTTAAAATGAGAAAAGGGGGCTGGAAAATACATATAGCAGTGGGAGGTAAAGGGCAGTAGGGTAAGACAGAGAAAGGACTGGGTGAAGAGGTGGTGTAAATGAGGGAGTAAGGTGATTCAAAGTGGTAAAATGAGCATGATGTACAAGGCTTTGCTAAAGAAAGAAGGAAGGAGGAAATAGAGAAGCTTGTGGTATGCTGAGTAGGGAGAGCAGGGTATGGGAAATGGATGACATGTGAGTTTTGGCATGGAATACAGACATGCAATTAAATGGGAAGTCCTATGCATGGTTTGTATATTAGGCTACTACACAGATGGTGTTGAACAAGGAATCATCTTAGCAATCTGGGTAAATGGAGCTGGAAGTGTGTGGGAGAAGAGGCTAGATACGCGGTGGGACTGTAATGGAGTTTAAGATATGTGGATGAGGATGACAGAGCTTCAGAAATGTATATACTAGGGAGTTGGGGAGTAGTTGCTTATTCTGTATATTCAGTGTGCAGATGGAGAAGAGATGTTGGAGTAAAGAAGTTATACAGAGTCAGTTACAGTGCTGCTGGTTACAACAAATA
>NC_056746.1:546189834-546324834 GCF_019279795.1 Protopterus annectens
TAAAATGCCACAGCTTAATTTACTGTCATATCTATGCATTTAGTAAATTAGTTAGCTGCATTGTGAATGAAGAAACATAAAACCATCACACCATGTCTAAATAATTCTGTTGACCATTCTGATAAAGTAATCCAGCTGAAATTCGTAGCTAAATGCCATTACATTTTGTGGTACATTTTGCAGTCTTTACCAGTTTTACCAGTGTTATATGTAGTTTGTATTCTGTAAAAGATCCAGATTAAATGGAATAATGATGCTTTATTATTTAGTGGTGCTTGAACTGTTCTGGGTCATCTCAGATACTCTATCCTAATGATATGTAATGGATAATTTCTACCTTGGTTTCTGTGTACATTTCAGTTCATTTGAGTTTGTTATGTTTACTATAGGGGTGAATTTAGGTTTCTAATCAAACTCTTTGCAAATTATTCTCTCTTGTGCTCAGACATATTCTGTAAAATGTTGATATTATTAATAAGGTTAAATATTTGAATGTCCTTAAACATTTGCATCATTCCTTCACACCCACCATTTCTCAAAGTACAATATATACTTCTTTGTTTATTTTTTATTTCCATGTGGCTCTTGGAGTATCCCTAATATTATTTTCTGTCCTTTTTATTTTTGTCTGTTATGCATTTACATACATTTAAATACAGTTACTAAACTCAGTGCGTCTCTCTCTGCACACAAATAACAGCTTCTTGTCCCTACTATTGATTTTATTTCCAGTTCAGACAAACACCTTTCACTTCTCATTTCTTACATTGCTAGCTTGTCTTTAATGTTATGATACAACTATTAGAGAACTTCAACTATTTTCACCACTTTTTCACTGATGAAATCTTATTAATTTTCTTCAGAGTCATACATTCTTATGCCACTTTATGTGTTTCTCATATGTTCTTCAAACTTTTTAGGTTGTTACTGATGTAATTAGACATATGTTAATATTGAATTAAATAGCAAGAACTGATAATATTACAAGAATTTTAAATATGACTAATGATCAGTTCTTTATTACTTCAAGTAAAGCACTAAATATTACTAATACAGTCATGTTGTTGTGCATTATAATTACATACATAGGCTTAATAAAACTTAACATTAATAATAAATATTGCACCTAATAATATAATAACCTATTAAATATGTTTGGGTATACAATATTACAACATATCATATAGAATTTCAGCTTGCACAGTATATCACTGGTTTCTTTAATACACCCAAAATCAATAATCTCTCTGAGCTATAAGTGCTATTTAATAATTTATTTTTGGTTCACAACTGTTATTGAATTTGCAGTGGCTATTGGAATATTTTATTATAATATTTATATAGACATTTATAGACAATAACTTAAAATTTGACCACCATGTAAATGAAACAATCAAGAACATCAATAAAAAACCTGGGTCACTCTATAGAATCAAAGCCTTCCTCACCCCTCCAGCTAAACTAGCCATTGCTAGCTCCCACCTACTTTCAACACTCCTATATGCCTCCCCCCTTCTCGCCAATATAAATAAAACTGAACTTAATAGACTAACAACCTGTTATAATCACATTGCCAGGTTTGCAACAGGCCTGCCTTTCAGAACCCATCACTGCATCAACCTCAAACAGCTTGGATGGCTGGAATGTCCTAATCTAATCCAGTATAATCTGCTGATATTGGCTAACAGAATTCTCTACAACCCAGATAATACACCAGCCCTTACAAATACTATCCTCCCCCATAACAACACAAGACTGCTCCATTCCTCTACTAAGCTACAAATCCAGACAATTAAAACTAACAATACAGCTGGCATAGCCTTACTTGCAAACTCGGTAGGTAGAATCTGGAACATACTTTCAGCTGGCATGACCATGCTCTCCTCCCTATGCCAATTTAAAGCCAAAATTAAACAACATCTGGCATTAAATTGAATATGTCACTGTGACAAGCCTGGCTAAGCCATCAACATGAATGTAATTTACTTTTCTAGTAGCTATTGTTAATTTCTCCTGACTACAACCAGGGTAATTTCTATCCTGTAAACTTGTCTATTCAATGCTTAACTATGTACCTTTGGAAATAACCTACATGTACATTTGTACTATTTAGTCTGAATGCATTTTTTTCTGCATTTTTATTTTATTTTTTTTATTATTATTTTTTTTATTTGTATTGGTACTTGTGTATGTTTGGAGCTTATCTCCCCAGGCCTCCGGTGTAAATGGACATTGATCCAGTCGTACTATCCCGGTCAACAAATGTAAAATGAAATAAATAAATAAATAAATAAATAAAATATAGCTTAGCAAATCTGTTGGATTTTAGGACTAAATGAATAAATATATAAAATCTTTGTTACAGTCATCTAAATGTTTACTTGGTAAATAATATGTTAGATAATTATAATCAAACTGAATATTATTAGATAGTTTAGAGTATTATAAAACTGATGAGAATTTTTATTGCATGGTTATAAAAATATTCAATGCCAATATCTATATTGGCAGTAGCTGATTAATTATTGCTGCTAGGTTGGTGGTTAATTTAAGTAGTTTATGCTTCTGAAATTAGGAGTTTCTAACTCCAGAAAGGATGTGGGTAAAGTTAAACTTTTACATTTATATGTCTATAGTTTTTTTCAGTCCTTACAGATGTTCACTATATCAATATGTTTTAAAATAGTATTATTTGAGCATCATTTGATTCTTGATTTCCTATCAACTGTTTGGTATATGAAAGTATTCCTCATGGGTCTTTACACATATAAAATATTAATGGTCAGCTTATATCCCAATGCTATAAACAATTATATATGTTTCTTTTAAAAGGCATTTCAATTAACATTAATGGGCTAAATAATCCTTGTAAGAGGGGAAGCTTATTCAGATATCTTAAATTATATAAATCACATATAGCTTTTTTACAAGAAACGCGCTTAATACCAGATGATATAACTAAACTTAATACTAAATCTTATACAGTAATATCAAGTTCAGACCACTATCAAAAGAAAAGAGGAGTAGCCATTTTATGGATCAAAACTATACCCCTTCCTGAAATATTAGAGGTTAATAAGGATGGTAAAGGAATGTTTTGTTCTATTACAATAGAGATAAATAAGGAAATATTTATACTTATAAACATCTATTGGCTACCAGGTATTTGAATGAATACAGACACACATCTAAACCAGATTGTCAAAATTTCTAAAGGTAATATTATAATTGCAGGTGATTTTAATTGCATATACAATGATGAAGCCAGTGACACTACAAGTAAAAGGAGGATTTCAGCCTCAGCTAAATTGTTGAAAGGTTTTATTGACTTATATCTCTTAAAAGATATAAATAACTTTGCTGAACCTAATTCATTATTTTATACCCTTTTCTCTCATATAGATAACACTCATTCCAGAATAGATAACGTTCTTATATCTAGCAAATTAACTAATAGTCTGTCAAAAACAAAGGTTATATCCTGCCCCTTATCAGATTACAATTTAATAACTTTTGAGTTAACAATCAAAACACCTTATAAAGTTCACATTAAAATAATTCCTGCACATATCACAAAACTAAAAGACTTTAAAGAGTTCCTATTATCAGAAATTCAAGACTATATTACTTTTAATAATGCAAAGGACATGTCTAAAAAAAAAATATATATATATATATATATATATATATATATATATATATATATATATATATATGATGCTCTACAAGCATATCTATATGGGAAAACTGGCACATGGTTCAATAATAAAAATACATTTTGGGATAAGGATCTACATGACATACAGTCCAAATTAGATAACTTAAAACTTAGCATTAAAGATGTCAAAAATAGACATGGAAAATAAATCATTACATTAAAAAATAAGTACTTGGAAATTTTAAATCATAAAACAATGATATGTTTAGAGAAATTTAAGCTTATAAACGTTACTACCAATCCCAGATCATTAAACATTTTGGCAAACAAAACCAAACAACTCAATAAATTCAACAATATAAAAGAGATTTTCTCTCCAAAAAACAGAAAAAAAGTCTTTGACCTACAGAGTATCTTAACAGAATTTAGAGAACTTTTTCTTAACATCAGTCAGAAACCTAAGATAATAGAAGAAATCAAAACCTTCATTAACAAATACACTAAAAATTGATTAGCAGAAGAACAAATAACTATAGATAAACATATTTCCTTTATAAATCTTCGAAGGCAAGTTAATAAACTTAAATTAAATAAAGCTTCCAGTAATGATGGTATTATCCCTGAAATGTATACAATTCTTCCCAAACCAGCTTTAAACCTACTTAACAAAGTTTTTAATATTTCACAAAACACATTAAATACACCACCATCATGGAAATACACTTTCATCTCACTGATAATAAAAACAGATAAGGATCCCACAAAATGTTCATCTTATAGTCCAATTTCTTTACTGAACATTGATTATAAAATCTTTATGTCCATATATGAAGATAGGTTGAAGGTATTCCTTCCATCTTTAGTAGATGAAGATCAAACCGGTTTCATTGTAAATAGAAACACCTATGATAACATAAAAATAATAATTACCTTAATAGAATCTGCAACTCAAATAATAATCTAACATTAATAGGCTTAGATTTAAATTGTGCCTTTGACTCAGTTAACTGGGATTGTTTATTTATTTATACTTATGGAAGTTAAAATTTTCTAATAATTTTATAAACCTTGTTACACATTTATATAAAGATAGCAGAGCATATATTAAAATTGGCACTAGTATCTCACAAACAATTCCAATAACAAAAGGAACTAAGCAAGGCTGCTCTCTATCCCAACTATTATTCACATTAATAATAGAACCATGGGTCAATTTAATAAGCAGGATGAAGAAATTAAAGGTTTTAACTCCAATGACTCTTCTAAAATACAACTATTTGCAAATGATATTCTCATAACTGTGGGAGAAAATAATGCTTCAATATCAGCAGATTTTAAGAACATGAACATTTTTCAAAGTAAGTCTGGACTAGCTTTCAATAACAGCAAAACAACAATTCTACCTATTTATCCAAGTAACTATAGTTTAGACAACAAACATATAAAATATGTAGCACAAACAAACCAGTTAATATACTTGGGAATAGTTATTACAAATAACTTAAAATATATTATTCAGTTAAATTATAATAAATGTCTATCTACATTAAAAGATCTTATAACTAAATGGAATAAATCACCTTTTAACATGGAAGAAAAATTTACTATTATACAAATGATTTTACTTCCAAAAATACTTTATATTATACAATCAATATATTTATCATGCTCTGAAATCTATAATTAAAAAAATTGAATTCAATGACTTTAAATTTCTATGGTTTCCTAATAAGCCGAGAATAGCCTTATCGTATAAAAGAATGGGCTAATGGAGGTATAGGTTTTCCCAACATAAAACTATATTCAATTTCTTCTGTAATTAAATCTATCCCTCTTCTTCTAGATAGTGAATACACTGGAAAATGGAAAAAATTCTTAGAAATACTATCTTGCGACACATATAATATTCTTAATTAAAAAAAAATCAATAGTAAATAACTTATTCCATGGGATATTAAAATATTATTTTTAATACAAGTTTCTCCAAAACATAAATCTAACTATATGGTATTCCTTTTTAAAACATTTAGAAATTATATTTATAAATCTACATCTTATAAATCATGTTTTTTCTTCTTTCCCACATAGCTTTTATACAAGGTCTCATGATTTCATTTGACTATACAAAATGTCACTTTTCAAAAGATAAAAAATTAACACATTGGTCCCAATTAATGATAAATGATGAATTGAAATCTTTTGATTATTTAAAAGCTGAATTTGATATAGATACAAACTCTTGGTTAGTCTTACAAGAATGTAGACAATTTCTGTTAAGCAAATTTGAGTTAATGTCACCGGTAATAGTACAATCAATACCTAAATTATTACATTATCTAACTTCATCTATTCAACACAAATCTCCTATAAAAAACATTCTATCACAAATATATAAAACAATTAAAATTGATTCAGATATTTATTCTGAGAATTATTGGAATTATTTTTTTTAATCAACAATTATCCTCCTAATGACCAAGGTAAACAAAACATATTAGAATCAGCTAATAAAACCACAACATCAATTAAATGGAGATTATATACATGTATATTTATGCACAGATACTTTTTAACTCCACGTGTATTAAGTAAATTTAATAAAAATAATAAAATATGTTGGAGATGTAAGAATATAGTAAAAGCAGATTGGTCACATATGTTCTTTGATTGTATACTCTTAAACAAATATTGGGAAGACATTAATATATTTTTACAAGGATTATTTTCAGATAATTTCACCCTATCCAAATCTATGATATTATTTAATACACCAGTACAAAATTGTATTAAAAAATACCCATTTGATTTGGTCTATACTGACTGTTGCCAGAAAAATCATAGCAAAAGATTGGAAATTGGATACTGCTCCCTCTATTCAAGAATTTAAATCCCTTCTTACTTAAGTTTGCTATTTGGAACTATTGACCATTAAGTCTAGATCTATCAGGAATGCTTCTAAATATAATATGTGGAATAAGTTATATGAATTGATATATATTAACTTTAATACTTGTGAATGTCTTTGCAAATAGTTTATTGATGTTTATCTGATATAGTTTCTTTTATATATTCAACCACAATTTTGTGAATATTTTATGTTAATTCTTGTCTCTATTTGAAATTCAATAAAATTGTTTTAAAAAAAGAGTATAAGAGTATAATAAATATTTTGAAATTGTATACTAGCCTTCAGTATGCTGCTCTAGCCAGTCAGGGTATAGCTATAAGGAATAAGTTAGATGAATTGATAGGAAAATAATCTTTCAGTCTCTTGATGTATATTAACTTTAATACTTGGATCGTCTTTGTAAATAGTTTATTGATGTTTATCTGATATAGTTTCTTTTATATATTCAACCACAATTTTGTGAATATTTTATGTTAATTCTTGTCTCTATTTGAAATTCAATAAAATTGTTTAAAAAAAGATATAAGAGTATAATAACTATTTTGAAATTGTATACTAGCCTTCAGTATGCTGCTCTGGCCAGTCAGGGTGTAGCTATACATTCCTGATTTGTACAACCCACTGCTGTGCTGCTACTTCATGTAATTGCCCCCCCTTCTGTGGCAAAAATCCAAAATATGGAATTAAAGTTGGAGCACAAAATGTTAATTATATTCTCTTAATACTAACAACTGAATAGTTAACTGTATAATCACAATGGATTCCTCTAGACAGAGTCATCTTGCTTTCTTGCTCATTCATACTTGGAGTTGCAACATTTAGTGTCCTTTTACAAAGTAAAATGTTGGCCCTGTAAAATTAATTAACTGTGGCTTATGCAGACTAGGATTCATTAACAAGTTGCATACTATAAAAAAAAAAGTAAAATCTGCATTGGAAATGATGTCCTTCCAGTACCTGTGGAAACCAAGATAAGTATATAATTTTCTGTTCTAGCTACAGGAATCTTTAAAAGACTAGCTAGGGAAATGTCAGCCTCTTGAAAACTCAGTCAAGTTCCTTCACGTAATGCACCTACATGCGAAAGAACATATATGGGTTATGGTTCCTTTGTACATCACAGTACAGAATTAAGACTGCTATTACCTTCTATGACATTGTCTTCCTCCAAGGAGTAGGTGTATCAATAAAGGCTTTACCTGTCTCACAGTCACATAGATTTACAATGGGAAGAGCATCCATTTCATGAAATGGCAGATTGTGTGTGATGTAGATGGGATCATCTCTAGTGTATTTGTATGCCATGGAGAATGTTCACTTGATTCACATATATGGCACACATCTCAGCTATATCACCAGTTCTTGAATTTTGGCATTTCACGGGGTCATCTAGTTTGTCCGTGCATGCACTGTAGGAAACATTAACATTTGTGGGTGCATTTATAGTGCTTCCAATTGAATGAACTGCCCTACCTGTTCAAAGCTTGCCTCTGCTGCCTTGATATATTTGGGAGGGGTAGTCTAGTATGACCACAGCTATTAACTTCTTTCTTCAAGCATTCTGCCCAAAGTCAAAAATAATTGAGAGAAATGCACCAAATCAGGGACAGTTTCTAAATATTTATATGTCTCTTTGAAAGTTAAAAGAATAACAGATTTTGCTGCAGTATGCATTTTCTGAAAAATAAGTATAACTGTCTAATTTCTGAAATTACTGAATGACAGTAATCCTCAGTGATTTTACAGAAAATCAAAAATGTTATGATGAACAGGGCACAAATATGAAGTAAAATCAGACATGTTCTGCAAAACCAGGAACATTTGGGAACTATGAGTATGACCCTGATACAGCCTCCAGGATGCTCTTAGCATGCTGCATGCTAGAATATATGCTAATAAGGAGACAGGATGTGCAGCTTCTGGATACTGTGTTACACTTGTCTACTGTTGCAGTTGCAAGGTGAGCATAGCTTGTGTTGATAATCATGTGGTAGCCCTCCGCCAGTGGGGACAATGAATACAAAACCTTTGCAGCCTTATGTTCATCTGTAGGTAAGACCACAAATTCACCTTGAACTGACCTTGTACTGAGGTTAGAAGGCTACTTAGGATGGAAGCAGACAGTTCTGTTGGGTCATCAGACTGTGATACAGTATCTTTATTTTATCCATGTCCCTTGCATAGGTGCCCAAATCAGTCAATTATCCCGTTGTAACATCTACAGGTGTCACTGTTTCAGTTTTCCCCCCTGCAAATACTTAATAAACAAACAAGTGCATGAGCACATGTGCAAAAAAATACATCCTTGTAGCATTGCATGTGAAGGATATCAATATAAAATGCACTATACATACAAACCTCACCTACATCTGCTGTCATCCTGACATGGCTAGGTGTCTGATCTTCTTAAAACAAAATATAGGTTAAACATGTTCTGCTCAGCTTACACGCTCTTTGTGCAATGCAGCTGCTGATACACAGTAGTCTGCCGAAGATGGTACCAGCCCACTGCATCATCCGCTGAGATGTGCTGAACTGAGTCTGTCCTCAAATCAATGTCTGATACCCAAAGGATTATTCTAAAACCATCAGGCTCATGCAGAGACACTAACAAATCCACTCTAAAAAGCCTCTGTTGGTCTGTTCCTCCCCAGTAACCCCCTGATGCGGTTGATCTTTCAACATCTATGGAATGTGCATTTACCTTGGCTTGGCACAGCATGTCAATAACATGTCACTAACATGCTTACAGCATTGTGGTAATGTATGATTGTTATCCCCCATGACATTTATGTCATGCACCACTGTCTGTCACACCCAGTTCCATAACACTGGAACTTATAAGATGACAGCTACAGACAAAGGGGTAAGCTGTTGTACCCTACTCTGTTCATAGGGATATCTATGTCAGTATGCCATACAACAGATATAGGAATGCACATAGGAGGTGTACTTGATTTACATCAGTATATATGCACTCCCATCAAAGCTCATTCACTTTGCTTGTAGGTGTAAGTCAGGACTGTTTATCCATACTGCCAAAACTATAGGACACCTTTGTAACTGCAAGAGACTTAGCCCTACCCTAGCAGTATGAGTGAAATACATGTGTGTAAAGGCATGCAACTGCTGTTTTCAGAAAAATATATCACCATATAGATTAGAGATGCCATGCCTTTACCATATGTAGTGACAGACGTACAGAAATGAGATGTCATAATATCCCAGAGATACCTAATTGCCAGTAAAATCTATATACAATATACACACGCAGGTGTGTGTGTGTATATATATATATATATATATATATATATATATATATATATATATTCTAGCTTTCTCTATTGTGAATTCAAGTGGAAGGGTGAACATCCCAAGGAAAACGGACAAAAAGATTACCATAGACTTTCAGAATACCATGTACCTGTTGAAAGTTGTCTTTAATCCAGAAAGTGCTGTTATTCTATTAATACTGTTGCCCACATATCCAACCTAGCATCTCATATCTCAGCAACCTAACATTCAAAATGGTAGCATTCTTGCAAAACAGCTCAGTTTTAGACCGGATTGCATGACATGTAGACATATTAGGTCATGCTGTAAAGATATATGAATCACTTTACTTTGCTGCTGTGCATTTACAACCCTAAGCATAGTTTACTGCCTGCACTCACCTCTGACAGTTGGTGGTTATAAGCTGATGCAGGAGAGATGCAGATGATGCATGTTATGCCACTTCACAGCAATGCATTGCACAATCCACAACTCAGATACGGAAGTATAATTCTCAGTGTCCCATTGTGTGTCTCATGAAAGTGACATCATTTTCAGAGAACATTTGGGATTATAGCATCTTCTTATAGTACCTGTCAGAGAGCAGCTAAATGATTATATTATATATCCTACATGTGCATTTAGATAGCATGATTTGAGCCCCTGTGACATTGCCTTCAGAAGCGGTGATATCTGGTGTGACCTGACTGACGTGTTAAATTCAGCTGCAGGCATCATCAGGACAGAGAGACTAGTGTAATCATTATTACAATGACTTGCAGTGCAGAAACCCTGATGATCTCCAAGTTTAAGAAACAGAGGTTAGGCAACATGAACCTGAATGGTATTGTGCGTGGAAAGCACTGAAACTTCTTTTCCACTTTCATGTTTTGAATAGTTTTTGTTGCTGGAAATATATGAATGTTCATGTGCAAACCCTTAATCTCAGGTGGATGTAGTAGTGTCACTTAATGTAATATGTATTAGATATATTTAATTTTGCCTTCTGCATAAACTTATGGGTAGAGTTACACTACAGTTCTCATAGTGCAACAAGTAGCTTTTCTTTGGTTTCTTTTTATCTTTGTTGAAACAGCATTGATTGATATTGTTTGTGCTGATGTTGTATTGTAGTTTGGGTTTTCACTTTTCCCTAGATTTCTGTGACAATGGTAATTGGAATACATAAGTAAGTGTATAAGGATTATCAAACCCAGAAATTAATGAACCATAAATCCTTCTGTGGTGACTTGACTTAATATGGAGACATCCATATCCTTTCTCTGTATGTTATTTATTAAGCTTCCTAACATGACAGTAAGCATTTTACTGGCAATTTGTTTCCAAAATACTACTAATTTATTTATTTGTTCACTTTTGTTTACCAGGAAAGTCTGGAAACTAAAATGCCCTTTTCAGTGGGAGGAGAAAAGCTCCAAAACAAGGATAGAAATGCATTTTGACAATTCAAAAAAAAAAAAAAAACAGTCAACAAACATTATTTACAAAGTATTTCATAGCAAATTGTCAACACACATTATTTACAAAGCATATCAGATTAAGGAAATACATGTTTTCAAGCTATTGTGGGTATTATCAAAAATACTGTATTAATACTTTTGTATAGTATCCATAGTGGATGCTTCAAACTGTAGGTGTGGTACATTTGCATAGTTTTAAGTTTCCAGGTGATATTTTAGGGTGTATTTGATTTGCTTCAGGTTAATTAAAAGCTTGATAAAATTTGCAAGTTTGTTCCATGCCTTGGAGATGGCAACAGAGAATAGTGAATCACCAAAATAATTATTGGCCTCATTAGCGAAAATTAGTTTAAAAACTTCTGAAGATTTTATGGTTCTGTTTAGTACATGCCATTGGATGAGATTTGATAGGTAAGGTGCATTAAGTGGAAAGTGGAGATTTTTGTGTGCTGTGAGTAACTGGGAGAGGGTGACGTGTTGAGGAAGTTCAAGCCATTTGAGGACACTGAACGCCGTGGAGTGATGGGAACAGTTTGTGATGCTGCAGTCAAATTTGCTAATTTTGTTATAGGTGCTTTCTAGTTTATGTTTGGTGAGACAGCTGAGATTTGTGAATATCATTGAGACATTGGATCACAGATAGCACCCACAGTGTGAAAGTAGCGAAATCCAAGTCAAACTGACAACCAGTCATGAGTGGAGTCCCACAGGGACCAGTCCTGGGACCTCTCCTGTGTGGCATCTACTTGTCAGAAGTCTAAGCCAACATGGAGGGACTCTGGCTGACCGTGTTCACAGATGACTGCAAGCTGGGAGCCATTAATAACTCCCCAAGTGATGTAAACATCCTACAGAAAGGCCTCACAGAGACCAATGACTGGTGTCGAAACCACAGCCTTAAGCTTAATACCAAAAAATGCATCATCTCCTTTGAGAAAAACTCAGTTCCCACTAATTACCACATTGATGGGAGGCCACCGAACACTGAAGGCATTATAAGAAATCTGGGGACACAGGTTGACAGCAACCTCTCCTTCAACCACCACATTGCCACTGTGATCAGAAAGTCCTTCTATGTGGCTCATCTCATTATCAAGGGTTTTGCGTCCTGGAAGAAAGAGGTTATCATCTCTCTCTAGTCTTCCCTCATTAGACCAATCATCAAGTATAATTCCCATTTGGCATGTACCTCACTAGACACATGCAACAGCTGGAAAGGCCACAAAAGTACCTCACAAAGAGGATCCTAGGCCTTAAACCCATGTCATACATGGACAGACTCAAACAACACCAGCTTTTCTGTCTCATATTATCTACTAAGAGGCAGTCTCTGCTTGACTTACAAAGCCATGTCTGACCCAGCTCTGTTAGAAATGCTACATCTAAAGAAATCCCAATCCCTGCACACCACACACTCCAGAGACCTCAACCTCATTACCACAATCAACAGAACATGCTGGAGGGACAGGTTCATAACTCAGAGACTGCCCATGCTCTGGAATAGACTTCCCATACATGTCAAGCAGAGCACTTCACTGGCCATCTTCAAGAGAAATATTGATGAATGGATGGGAAATAGAAAGTTCACCCTGGGGATCACTCCAGTGGTTCTACTTGATAGAATCACTGGGAACTAATGTCAGGTGGCATAATGCCAGGGCAATTCTATGAGCTAGGCTTGTGAAGGCTCCAGGGCCATTAGCCTAGTACACACCTATGAACCTACAAACATATAGGAGGGAAGTAAGGAGGAGGGAGTTGGCAGCTATTTTTTTATGATCACTTAGTAGGTGCTCTTCTCTGTAAAGATGGATTAGTTTGCAGTGTGTCTTTTTGACTGTAGAGTCAATGTACAGATCAACATTTAAGTTGTTATCAATGATAACTGCTAGTAATTTTGTTTTGATGATATTTTCCATTTTTTGTCTTGTTCAAATTTATAATATTAATGTCAGTATTGTTCTGATTTTTGTTTTAGGAAGGACTAGGATTAGTTTGCCTTTTTAAGGGGTTTAAGAACAAATGAGATTTATTTAGCTAGTTTTATTACTCTCTATTTCATTCACCAACACAAACTTTAGACTGCACTGTTGGCATATTCTGGGCTGTATATGCATATTGCCTGTCTGCAGACCCATGTTAGCTACTGCATCTCTCTTGAACTTTAAGGGCACTAAAGATAACTGCTGTAAAGTCTATAAGGGATAAGAAGACGATTGGTAAATTGTCTGCAAGTTCCTTTCAACATCTGTTGTGAAGTTTCTCACTCTTTGGACTGCTTGTGTCTCTGGATTATACTGCATATTCATTATGTATGATATTATCTTTTGTGACATGAATCGCCTGAAGGAAAATGAATTGCATGACTAACCCCTGTGCTTGATGGCCAAGGGGGTTAACATGTTTATTAAATGACCAGAAACATATGTGTAATTAAATGATGTGTTTCAATAAACATGCCAGAACACAATCACAATGTATCATCTTTCTTGAATAAGCGTCATATTTACATTTGTTTAGTTTGTTATTGTGGAACTCACAGAAACACTTCAAATACAAAAATACACAGGCACAAAGCATGACAATAAGGGTGCAGGTCATCTGCACTGAGTAGTCACAATTTGTGAAATACAAGAGGAGCAACTATAGAGAACACCAGGATAAAATGACAACATCTGTACCTTTTTTAAAGTTTAATTCAGTGGCACTGCATTGCATAAACTATTCTTAATATTTGGCAGGGTTAGCCAATAATCTACTAGGAAGTCACATATTTTTGGTAATATGAACTATATACTTTGTAGAGAAATAGCAACAGAGAGAGATCTCCTTACCACAATGGATTCAGCCCTATCACCATTACTACTCATTTAGTGGAAATAACTTAACTTGCCAGATACATTATGTAGGCTTACACAGTCTCTAGAGCTTGTGTTATTTTTGAGTCACTACATCCCAATGCAGAAGCAGAACTGTGTAGTTATTTACTGGTTTTGACTTTTGCCAAGGAAGAGATGATTGTCAAGCGATGGTCACTATGCTCAGCTATTGCAAAAGTTCTCTATGTACTTTACAAAGTTTGCACAGCACCTTAAGGCTGAAGTGTACAAGTTTTATCAAGAATTCATAGGAAAACCATAACGTGAGCAATTTGCAGCTGAGCTGATCTTACTAAATGAAGGGGTCTATATTATATCATCGAATGCTTAAAAAAGCAAACGCTGATTGATCATCCTAATTTAAGCGAAAGCTTACAATCTCGAACTGTCAGATCAGCGATGTTTTTCCCAGGGAAAAAAATCGCTGATCCAAAACACATACACACAACACAAGCACACCAAACAAACAGAAATCCACACACATACACCTAAAATCTGATACATAACCCTACACTAAACTATGCACACACCACTAACTACCCACTTACCTTAACCCAAACCCTAACCCTAAGGTCTGTCACTATCGCACACTCACCTCACCTGCTCCCTAACCCTAACTCACTTAAATCCGCCCTAACCCTCATGTCCACTCAATCGCACATACACCTAACCCGAGCCCTAACCCTAACTCACCTAAATCACCCTAACATTCACATACACACAATCGCACACTTACCTGAATCTGACCGGTAACTTTTCACTATAACACTGAAAATACTGAAGCAACAGAAATGGACAACCAAATTCTTTCCCTAGGAAAAAAATTGAGTTTCTGCTGCTTCGATATTTTGCAGTTTCGCGAAAATAAGTTCGATCAATCAGCGTTCGCTTTTTTAAGCATTCGATGATATAATATAGACCCAGATGAAGATTATGATTATGAAAGAAAACACAAGTAGTTCCACTATGATATTTCAAAACTCAGTAGCTTTGAAAACAAATGATCTTCCCAAATTGCACAGAAGTACATAATTTAGTAAACATATAATCAAAACATAAATACTCACACAAAAGTAATTTCTGAGAAAATATTTCACTAAAAAATTATAGCAATCAATTTTTGAGGGGTTGGGAGGGTAGCCTAATGGTTAAGGTGTTTGCCTTACAAACACAAGGTGCAGGGTTTGAGTCTCACAAGGGATAATTGGCTAAGCTTAAAATGGCTCGCAAGGGCAGTTAGCTTAGTACGAACCTAAGAACATTTCCCTTCAATCTCCATGTGAAGGGCTCTGTCCTCCACAAACCCTTAACTGTATTATTTTCACTTTTTGAAGATGCTCCAGCAGGGAGAAAGAGCAAACATTCCAAACAATTTAACACATTTGTCTGAGATGCTATACTCCTGAAGTCAATGAAAATCAGCAAAACTAGAGATCATACACATGGCTAGCAAACAAGTGTAAAGCAACAACTTAAAATGCAGGCATAGTCAAGCAGATATAAAATGAAAATAGAATGCTCTTAAAGATGAAGGAAACCTACCACAGGTACAGTTATTAAAAATGTTTTGCAAAAGCATGCAGATGCAGTCTACATAAGAAAAAGCTTGTATATGCTGTTTCTAAGAAGTGTCACACCTACTATAAGTGGATCACTGGAGTACAAGTTAACTTTTTTCCATCTAGTGTCTTTCATACTTTCTTTTCAAAGAAAAATACAGGATTATCTAGGTATGAAGGAGAACATTTGGTGCCAAAGTTTGTCATTTCTTACAAGACTAAGGGCAGAAGGAAGGTTAAACAACAGTATTTTGGAAGAGGTTTAGATAGTTTTCAAGCCCCTAGAAAGTTTACCAAAGAATACACACTAATACAAATGCAGTAGTAGTTGCTTAAATAGCTATCATAATTTCATTTACTTTGCATACATGCTTTGAAAAAAAATTAGAATGATTAAATTAAACTTGTAGATGTATTCCTTTAGGTCACTGAGCCAACAAACCAGATCATTTTTTTAGTGGTTCTGAAAAATCCCAGAAAAGAAACTCCAGTCCTTCCAAGCTCTCTTCACATCTTGGCAGTTATGGAGACATGGTTTAAAAACACAGACATTACCACCACAGTGCAAGGCTTCAGCGCCTTCCACATATATGTACCAGCAACTGCACAGACAGGGACTAAAGGTGTAGGTGTTTCAGTCTACATCGGTAACGTCTACCTCTAGGCTGATTAAGCAGGATGAGGCACTAGAGTTCTTACACATTCAATTTGCCATAGACAAAGTCCCATTCCATATGCTAGCAAGCTATAGGTTCATAGGTTCATAGGTTCATACTAGGCTATCTGCCCTAGGGCATTTATAAGCCTAGCCAGAATGTGTTTGGCTTTTGCCACCCATTTTAAATTTATTTTGCTATGCCCTTTTTCGAGGTTAGTATACTGTGCCTCTGTCTAACAGTGACACTGAAGTGATACCCAGGGTAAACCTACGATCTCCCATCCACTCATCAAGATTCCTCTTGAAGAGAGTCAATGAGGGACTCTGCCTAATCTGGACTGGGATTTTATTCCAGAGTGAAGGGAGCCTCTGGGTTATGAATCTGTCCCTCCAGCATGTCCTATTTATTTCAGTGCTGAGGTTCAAGTCTCTCGAGTGTGTAGCTCGATGGGATTTGGATTTTCTGAGGTGCAGCATGTCCATTAATTCCGGGTTGGACATGGCTTTATACGTCAGGCACAGATCGCATCTGAACAGGCGGTATGCCACTGAGTAGAGCTGGAGTTTCTTTAACCGGGCAGCATATGGCATCTGTTTGAGCCCTTTGATCCTCTTGGTGAGGTACTTTTGGGGTCTTTCCAGTTGCTGCAGGTATCTGGTAAGGTACATCCCAAAAGGGGCATTGTACTCAATTATGGGCCTGATGAGGGATGAGGAAAGAGGCACGATGACCTCCCTGATCTAGATGTGAATCCTTCATGATTAGGTGGGCTATATAAAATGTTTTTCTAACCACTTTGGCCACGTGGTTGTCAAATGAGAGATTGCTATCAACTTGGGTCCCCAGGTCCCTAATTACTTCTTCTGTACTTAATGGATTACCACCTATGTGGTAATTTGTGGGCACTTTGTTTTTGCCAAAGGGGATGACTATACACTTTTTGGCATTTAGCTTGAGGCCATGGCTCTGGCACCAGTTGTCTGTGTCTATGAGGCCCTTTTGGAGGATGCTTGTGTCAGCTGGCAAGTCGATTATGGCGCCCAGTTTGCAGTCATCTGTGAACTTGATCAGCCACAGTCCTTCTGTGTTGGCCTGTACCTCCGAGAAATATATACCGAACAAGAGAGGTCCCAGGACTGAGCCTTGTGGGACACCACTTGTAACTGGTTTGGAGTCTGACATGGCTCCAGCAATTCTAACCATGTGGGTTCTGTCCTTGAGCCAGTTTGCAATCCATCTAGTGACATAGGGGTTTATATTTAAGCTGGTGAGCTTATCTATAATGCCCGAGTGGGGTATTGTATCAAAGGCTTTTGCGAGGTCCAGGTAGGCTGTGTGGACCACCTTCCCCTCGCCAATGGCCTTGGTGACTGTTTCAAAGAAATCAACCAGGTTTAAGAGGCAGGATCTGCCCTTAACAAAGCCAAACTGGGTAGGATCCAGTGTCTGTAGGTCCCCAATATCTTTATTTATGAGGTCCATGATGATCCTTTCCATAGCTTTGCAGACCAAGCTAGTCACGCTTATGGGGCGATAGTTTCCAGGATCCGCTGAGGCACCACCTTTATGGAGAGGGACCACTGTTGCTGTACGCCACTCTTTGGGCACATATCCTGTAGTAAGGCTGAGATTGAACAGTAGTTTTATGTTTGGGTTTAGCTATTCTTGGAGTTCATGTAGGACGCAGCCCGGGACACCGTCTGGTCCCATTGATGCTGTGTTTTTTTGCTTTGGAGAGGGTGGCTCTTACCTGAGCATCTGAGATGTCAGGGGGGCAGCACTCTGCTGGGATAGATATTTGCCCTTTTGGTGGGGAGGGGGGGGAGAAGTTTGCGCTGAACCTGTCAGCTAGGATGTTGGCAATGTCTGTGGGTTCAGTGTATTTTTTGTCATTTTGGAGCATATCTGGGAATTACCACCCAGGTTCCTAACATAACTAAAGAAAGCCTTGTGATTATCCTTAGTGTCCTGTGCAATTTTTCTCTTGAAGCTGGCCTTAGACAATTTTATGAGTGCCCGTAGTTTTTTGCTAATACTGATCAGTGATGCCTTCCCTTTTTGGGATTTTGCTCTATCATTTAGTAGCTTCCTCCTTCTATTGTATAGTTTGTTTATGGCTGGGGTCCACCAGACAGCCTTTATGTCACCTTTAGGTCACCCTTTATGTTCCATGAAACCCATAGCTCACACTTAGACCTATTGTAGACACTCCCCTTTTAAATACTATACTTAAGGGGACTTTAATTATCTTTCTATAATCTGGGAATCATACATGACCCCAAATTCGCAGGTACAGAGATTTTTAGACTTTGTAAGCTCAAACTCCATGGAAATGATTAAGAATTACATAAGAATGACATAAGAAACATTCAGACACTAGCAACAACCCAGTTTGGTTTTGTCAAAGGGAGCTCATGCTTAAGGAATGTGATGGACTTTTTTGAGAAGGTCACCAAACCAATGTATGAGGGCAAAATGTTGCATACTGCCTATCTTGACCTAGCTAAGACATTAGGTACAATACCAAACTTAGGCATTATAAACAATCACATGAAATTAGGCATAAAATCCTGTGTAACTCCCTGGATAGCCAGCTGGCTCACAGATAAGATCCCAAAAATTATGTTTGGAGAGACCACCTCCACAAAGAGGATGGTCACCAGTATGTGCTGGGTCTGTTCCTCTTTGGCATGTATTTTTCAGATATCAATGTTAATGTCAAGGGCCTCTGGCCTATCAAGTCTGCAGATGATAACAAGCTTGGAACAGTCATAGAACCCCATACCCACCAAGAAACTGGCATCTTAGAGAAAGGTCTGACACAGACAAATGACTGATGCCAAAGCCATGTCCAAAAGCTCATTGCAAAGAAATTTACTGTAGTACCTATTGGGAAGTCAGCCACCTAGGGGGAATTACCTCATTGATAAACACCCCTAAAAATGGACACAGTATTCATGGATATTGGGACTGATGTCAATAGCGACCTGGCTTTTGACCAACATGTGTTCAAAGTTGTAAGGGAAGCATTCTATGTCAGTCAATATATAAGTGAAGGCATGTCATATAGGTCCAGGATGGTCATCATCCAACTGTACACAGACTTCTGCAGAACCATCATTGGGTATACTATATCTGGAATGTCCACATAGGTTCTTAACAAAAAAAAATACAGGGCCTAAACAATGTCCTGTGCAGGTCACATCAAAGCCCTGTCTATGTACTCTGTTTCCTTCAAATTACTGAGATGTCATTTATGTTTGGCATACAAAGCATTCCTGTATCCTGCTTTGATGGACCACTTGCATATCTACAAAATGAACAGCACCAGAACCACTAAATTTAAAGCTTGAAACATTACTTGCTACTTAAATATGACATGCTGGATTGACAGGTATATATCTCAGATAATCTCCATTCTCTGGAATAGGCTTCCCATCCATATTAAACATTTTCCTAACCCTATTCAAGTGCAACCTGGACCAGTGGACAGTAAATCTGAAATTCACCACAGGTCTGACACCTATATCTCTGATGGACAGAAGAAGCCATTAATTCATGTCCTAAGTAACATGTACCTCTTAAAATAACCTCTAAGACACAGTAACTTGTAGAATTCATTTGGATTGCATATCTGAGAATATAAAGGCCCAAGTGGCCATTAGCCTACTGTACACATCTGAACCTATGAATTAGATCCTAAAGACTTAAAATGGTTCTCAAAATTCCACACTGCCTTTAACTGGTTTTGAAAAGAATTACACTTCATTTAAGATGTGAACAGTCAATCAGAGTACCTGATGCTTGCTTATATCATTAAGATAAAGAGATGTGTACAATTTCAACCAAGCTCATGACACTCTGCGTCATACTAGGAAGAACTTACTTGTTTAAGTTTGTCATTTTATCTAATTTTGACAATGGGTTTTAGATAAATAACTAATGTGGTTTATCAAAGTCTTGAAGGTGTTGCAGCCATTGTGGATGATATTATAATGTGTGGTCATGTTAATGAAGAATGTGATGCAAACTGCAGTGTAGGACATAACAGAATTCTAGAGTCTAGTCTCTGGATCAAAATCAATCATGAGGAAAAGTGTAATAGTTGCAGAAGGAGTTATTGGCCCTGGGCACATTCCTTCAGTGGAAAGAACAAATGCAAATCTAGACAAACTTAGAATTAACAAATGACTCCTCAAAACAAAACAGATCTAAAGACTGTTTTATTTATTAATTCGCATTATTAATAATTACCTAATAAATGTAACTGAGTGTCTCGAAAAAGCCAAAACCTATTCTGCAATCAATGGGAACCAGGAAAAAAATTTTTTGGACAGGACAGTAATCCATTGCAACACACACACACACACACACACACACACACACACACACACACACACACACACACACACACACACACACACACACATACGTACATGCACAGATGCACATTCACAGGCACACACATATAAACACACACACAACCACCATAGGCACATGCATGCACGCTCACACACACGCACACACACATACACACACACACACACACACACACACACACACACACACACACACACACACACACACACGAACACATGCACACACGCTCACACACACGCACGCACGTGTACACACGCACACGCGCACACACACACACACACACACACACACACACACACACACACACACACACACACACACACACAGACACATACACCTACAGTCAACTGGGAAATTGAAAGGATCACGTATTCGTTTTTTTCTTTTGAATGTTATTTGAAATTAATGCAACTGCAGAAACCCACAAGGATACAACAAGGACACAAAGACACTGTGCAGAAAGCACAGTAGTTGGCAACTTAATTGGAGAGCCAAGCACTAGATTGTGAAGCAGGAGCACCAAATGCTGTGCTGATGTGTCATTTTGTAAGATACTTAGCCAGATTTGCAGCAGGGCAACACAATGCTAATGCACCACTCAATAAGTTATCAAAGCAAACAGAAAATACAAAGACACTGGAACACAATTGAAATGTATCACTTTTAATTGGTCTGTCATATGATTTAGAATTACTTGAGCTTTCAAGCTAGCATGAACCCTTTGCTAGGAGTTATTAAGTTACTGATGTTTGATACTGTGCTTAAATATCCACTTGTGTCTAGAAAGGAAAGTACATTTATTTCCAATAAGTGAAAAAAGAGACATTTGAAGAATGCTAGTATGGAAAAAATGTGAACCATGCTGCAATCAAATAGCAATTTTTGTTGTGGAGAATAGTTTCATACCATATCATTTTCCTTTTCTTAAGTCCTCCAGCTTGAGTTCTACTTTCTTGGTATCTTCTCATGCATCAGCTAAGATAACCCACTGTCTCTTACAATATTATAACAAATGTGCTGCAATTGCTACTTTAATTTGATGGTATACCTCAACCTATCAATGAGATCTACAAATTTAAAACTTGCAAAACCTCTGCCTTTAAAATAATTGATTTGGTGAATAAATACATTCAGTTGTGGACTCCAAGTTGTGGTGGAGACTTCCAGTAACCTTTCAGCATATCCAGCTAAAACTGCCTTTTCATAATCCTTTTTTTTCATCTCTTTTTAACAGAGATGCGGGTTGCATCTAAGTGTCCCATGAGCCTTATGTGAATACTTTCTCTAGTTATGTTCAGTATTTAGTAATGGCTACACACCCATCAATCCCTTACTCCTTTTAATTCCATGGTTCTTTTTCCTTAAAGTCAGTCTTGTTCCAGAAGTATGTATTTTTAAATAATTATTCATTTTGTAATGAAGATCTAACTCGTTGTTATTCCTCATGCTTGTTCCCAATAATCAGCAGGTTATTTTTTGCATTAACGGAATTTATCACAACTGATTATTTTTGTTCACCACCACGGCAGAAAGTTGAATATCGAGCTGTTTTTCAGGATAAGGAGACTGCTAGAGAAAACGTTTTAATAGCAGACATGGGGAAGCGATGGCTAAAGAAGGTGAAGGAACATAGTTATTTAGTTAGAAGGTGTGGCCTATTTGTTAACAGGGTGATTTACTATAATATACAAAAACTTATATGCCCTACTGATACTTTGTTCTTGAGCAGAATGTCATAAAGGAATTGCTTAGTAATACAAGACAGACTTTTGCATTTAATTCTTTTTCTGGTAGAAAATCAAATACATTGTGACAAAATGGGGGATTTTTCCATGAGAGCCCATGTTGCATGTCCTTGTATTGTCATTGGCTATCCATGGAAAATTAATGGGCCAGATATATCAGTGAGTGTTGGCTGCTTAAGTCAAGTGGGAGTATATTGTTTTTTCACAGGAAGATGACATATATATGGGAGAGACACCACTCAGTAATATATACTTGAGGTTATTACAATATCTCTGCAATATAACAAATAAGTAAAAGTTAGCCATTTTGCCAAATATTTTATAGAAAAGCATAATCCAAATGATACCACCTTGGACTGTAGAGACTTTTATCACATTAGGCAGAATGATATCTAATTACACTGTATGGTACTTAAAAGAAGCCCAATGTATATTTGAATATCAGATGATACTGCCTAAAATTGTAAATAAAGGTCTTGCTTGGAATGTGGAACTGCTTTCGGTATCACTGCATGCATTACCCTCAAGATAGGAGTACATGGACCATGGACTGCTTTCTGTGTCATTACTAGTCACACAGTGGTATAAAGATTGCCTCTAGGTGATTTGGTTGTGTTACCTAATTTAAGTATGTGAATAACCACAATAACTGGTTAGCTCTGACCAATATTTTGACCTAACATAACAGGGGCTGTAAAACCCACATTGTTCATAACTGAGGGTTAATATATTATCAATGCTTATAAAGCACTGAACTAACCTTTTGTCAACAGAAGCACTAAGAATTTGAAATATAGTTGCACGTAGCCTCCCTTACATTTCTGGTACAGATGTTGACAATATGTTATTATCAGTCTTATATGTTTAGGCCATGTCTACATCAGTTCACTTTGCAGTGATAAGTTTAATGAACAAATATAAGGCTTATTGTCAGTTCTTAATATTACATCAGTTTCTGTCAAATTGTTTATTTATGGTTTACATAAAAAAAAACATGCTATACGAAACATCTTTTTTGATATATAGGGTAGTATTCATAGTCGTGTTTAGGTGTAAAGGTAATCTGTACAGGTTACAGCTAAGCACAGCTTCAGCATGATTCACAGAGGTTAATTGCACTTAGGCATGGCAGTTTTCAATGAACCTATGCAAATGAAGACTTTATGAGTTTCAAATGAGAAATCGTTTAGAAATTCTTATGCCAATCAGCCCTCTTCCCACCTAACTGTGATTCATAATATTTTCTTGATGTGATTTGGCACCCTGCACAGAGATGTTATGAAAGGCAAAATAATGCCTTTTATATCAAGTTTGCATTTGGATTTGGTGAAGATGTTTGCTGCTGCTGACAGTCTAGCTTTTTCTTGCTGTGAGGTACTTGTCTTGTCTGAGCAGTAAACACTTGCACCCAGTGGCACTTGGCAGCCAAGAATGTGAAGATGTTGACAAAGAAAAAAGCATTATAAATTTGATTATCAAAGAATTCTTGATAGGTGTGGGCAAATATATTGTAAGGACTTTAATGAATTTGTATGGTCTACAGACTGAAATTGGTGTGTGTGTGTGTGTGTGTGTGTGTGTGTGTGTGTGTGTGTGTGTGTGTGTGTGTGTGTGTGTGTGTGTGCAGTTTTTCTGTACCTATGTATAACCCTCTTGATATGTGCAATGGGGACTTTGCAGAGGCAGTTCTTTGACACATTCTTGGCATTGTGTGGATCAGTATATTTATCTGCCAAAATCACCATGGAGCCAAGCCAGTACCATCTGTGCCTTTTGTGGGATGGCACATGTCCCTTAGTGTTGGGAATGATAGATTTCAACAATTTTGCCATTAGGGCTCCATCGGGACCACAGAGTAGTAGTGAAATAAGAAGGGGCACCATTCCATAAACTGCCAATTAGTTTGTGATACAGGGGGGATGGATTAGCACTGTGTCAGCTAGGCATCAAGACAGTCCTCTTGATTCTCATGTCTGGCACATGAGTGCACTTTATTGCTTCTTTCACCATGGTAGGATGTTCCATGGCAACGTTGTTGTTAAGTGGAAACTGTTACTGTATTTATGCAATTAGTTATATTTAGTAAAATATATTGAATAGTAGTAAACCATCTTTCCTTTAATGTGTCTTCCCTCTTTTCTTTTTTTTTTTGTGTGTTTTCAGGGTGATGTGGTGTACCCTCTTGAACTGTGGCTGGTGAAACCTATATGCAGCCCTCTGTTCCTGCTGAAGAAATTACAAAATCGCACTGTCTCAAACACAGATTGTCACTGATGATGTGTTAAACTTGTTGAAAGCTGTTTTTCATTGCCTGGATGAGTCTGGGGATACGTTTCAGTAAGATCCTGCCACTGCATGCAGCATATTTACCACATGTTGCATTCTACACATTATTATCACACACTGGTTTGGCAGTGAACAGACCCATGATTTCTGCAGCTCCTTTTTTTAATTTCTCCAAGTCTTTTGGGTTTCTAATACCATGATGGGAATGGACCCCATTCCTAAGTCAAAGTGTGATTAAAGTTCATGAAATTAATATTATTTCAATATTTGATGTCAACCAGAAGTGCTCTTCGCAGTATCTGCAATGTACCCAGTAATGACCCCTTCTGAAATTTGTATGGATTTACATGTATCGTTAATATATCTAAATATGATTGTAGATTCTTTTTTAACTCAAATTACTCCTACTGCTACTACTGGACCTGTCTGGGTATCTTTCTTCTACATTGCTTCCGTTTCTGCCTGCAAATCCTGATGCTTTATAACTTGTGTCTCTCTCTACGCATGAAACTGTAGTCACTGGGAGCAGTGATTTCAATGATCAATGCTACTTTTGTCTTCTTTTTATGGATCACTATATCTGGTTTTGTTGTATCTGTTGGTAATGGGTGATCCCATGTGATGTAGACTTCATCATTTTCTATGATGCTTTGTGGCTCAAGTTTTCAGTGTTTTTCAGCTACTTCAAAATTATAATGTTTGCACAATCCCCATTGCAACACTCTTGTCACATTATTACGCTTTTCAGTATACAGTCCTACTGCCATTAGTATATCATAACCAGCACCAAGGTGTGCAACTGTTTCCAGTTCTGTTTTACAAAACCTACATCTGTTTCTTCCCCATGTTCAATGGACTTTGTAAACCAATGTGTACGTAATCCGCTATCTTGGGCCACCAATGTTAACCTATCATCTTTTGGTTTGAGTTTGCCCCTCCTTAACCATTTGTGCATTCGATCCTGATCAATATGAGGTTGTCCCGGGAGTTTTATATACCTGCAACTGTATTTATGCATTTTCCACATTTCTTACCTACTCATCTGATCCTTCACCTTATATCCTTTATTTTCTTTTTTTGGCACATTCAGCTGTTCCCTGATTTTTATCTACTTCTGGTTTGATTTCCATTCCTGCTTGACGCTGATAAGAAAGGAAGTCATCTTAGATTTATTCTCCTCATGTCTCAAAACTTTCACTATGTTTGGGTCTTGTGAGCTCAGCAGATATGTATGCAGATATGTATGCAGTCCCATGATTGCAGATCTATACATGTAATCAATTTCAAGGAGGCCCATACCTCCTTCAGAACAAGAAATATATAATCTTGGTATGCACTGATTTTTATAAATCATTTGATGAGCATGAAGCATCCTTCTTGTTTTCCTGTCTAATCTATTCAAAACATTTTGGGGTATTTTGACTAAGTGTGGACATGTACTCCTAGAAATGTATATATGCATGCAAACATATATGTATGAGAAAAAAATAATGACCCAGGTAAACTTCAAGGCTGAGGATAAATAAACTGTAAAACTTTAATGTAGCAAAATCAAAAAATAAAATCAATTGCAATTAGTTGGTAACTGCTTTCACAGTCAACAGAATGCTTCTTCAGATCTAATAGTGTATAGCATCTACTCCTATTTACACTCAAAATAGCCAGTTACTAACACCTACCAATTAATCAATCTAGAAGCTCTGTAAACATTCTCTAACTCAAAATAAAATCACAACAGTTGTATACATCATAATCTTAAAGTATAGAAAATGTGAAAAACTGATATTAAAAATATTAAAATATCCCTAAAAGTTATATTTTCTTACATGAAAATAAACATATATATGTGCATATCGAATTAATGCAAAAGTTGGTGAGCCCTAAGTATAGCTTTCAGGGTAATATGCTCATTCAAACCAGGGGGCCTATCCAGATTAAGGCACGCAATCCATTCTTGCAACTGTCTCTTCTTAGTGAGATTTTCAAAATCACCACCTCTGTTATTAACTTCTAAAATTTCAAGAACTAAAAATTTAAAATCATGTCGCTGAGCAAACTATGACACATGTACAGCTAAAGCACTCTTTACCCCATTATGTTTTAAGTTGTTTACATGTTCTAAAACCCTCTCTCTTAGGGACCTATTTGTCTTCCCTACATAAAACATAAAACACTTTATGCAGAAGGCAAAATAATTCAAGTCCTTAGTTACACTATCTGCATAAAGTGTAGTCACTATAGAAAAATTCACTGCTGGGTGTACAAACAAACTCCAACTGTAAATATATTTATAGGCTTTACAATGCCTGCAGGATATGTCCCTTGTCATTGTGAATGGGGTATATAACAATCTCTCATATTCTTATAGCAAAATTGCCTATTCAGTGATAACCCATGCTTGAAACTAAACTGTGGTGCTTCTTCGACGACTTTAATTAAATATCATCTACACATAATATGGTCTAATTCTTTTTAACAATGTCACATATGGTTCCTACATTATTACTATATGTAAGTGTCATCCTAACATTGCCACTTTGATTCTGCTCTTCCTTGTGCTCACTGTCTTGTCTAGAATTATCAGAAAAATATGGTCTCCCATGTATGTATATATATATATATATATATATATATATATGTATTACAGAGCACATACACATTTAGACATACATATACAGAGGCAAGCACAGATTATTTCAAGAACCCATTACACGTATGGATATACTAACATACTTTGAAATCCATATAGCTATTAAAAATGCATGTATTTGAAAATTATGCCACTTATTTCCAGAATAGTTGATACACATACAAGATGGCTGACCAGGGTTAGCCACCACGGGCGAAGTAGAGTGGGGGTGGGGGACAAACCAGCAACAGACTGATCTGCATACAACTTCTTGCAGGCTGGATTGTTACAATTCTTTTTGCACAAAGCAGGAACTCTCTCATATTAAGTCAAGAAAGCACTGGCAATCTCTGCAAGATATGCTACAGATAATACAGTTGAAGTAAAATATATAATGATTCAGCACTAGGTAAACCATAACCTACCCCCAACCAGACAGACCAGAGCCAATACAAATGCAGCAACACAGTGGCAGTCATTGCATCTTGTTGCATTTGGATGTGGAAAAGAAAGTTAAGAAGAAGTAATAACATGAAATAAAAGTTAGCATTAAGAACACATAAATCATTCATCATTGGAAGCACTTTGCATTTAACTGTATCATGGCCTGCTGTGCTGTATACCAACTGTATCATATCTGGTGGGAAAAACAGACAATAAAAATAATTGTATTCACAGCTATGCACACAAATATATGGCAGGTAAACAAACATCCACCCTTTTATTATTCTTTCAATAGCCGAAGATGAAATATCCTACAAAAGAGACAAGCAGAAAGGATAGTCAGCTTTATGGACAGTGCTCGTGAATGTGCAAAGATTATGGGGGGATTCATGAAAGCCTAGATGATAATTTTTACCATGTGTGCATGGCAGAGTGATGCGCATATGGGTGAGACAAGTTTTAGATTCAGTAAACTCCATGCAGTGGCGCGCACTCACTCCAAATATGAAAACTTTCATGGCATGTAAATTGCAGCATAAGTAGCTGAATTTTATGCTAATGAAGCAAATCAACATGGTGGAGCAATTCAACAGCATCTAAAGCAACCATGTAGACTCTGTGTTCTTGTGGCCTGTGTATTCGGAAACTTTCCGAATACAGCCACTGAAAAAACTCTACATGGAAGCAGGAGCAAGTAAAAGCTCTTAAAATGTGTGCAGAACTGATCTCAGAATGTAACCCCACACATATTATGACCAAATTACACACTGTGGATGCTAGAATATCAGAGTTACAAAATAAAAAACACATTTGTAAGGGCCATGACATAAATGCAAATTTGCTCCCCCACCCCCAAAATAAAATGCAATTGTATGTAATGCAGGTTGCTACAATATGTGAACATCCTGAAACAAATTATTATATTGCACTGTAAGCATATGTAGTATGTAACAGATATATAGGCAAAGGAATAGCCTCCCTTGTGTTTACAACGTCGTGCTCCAGTGCAGCATGTGGTTTCTCCACTGACATGGCTATTCAATATGTAGATTCCAAGCTGTCAGCATGGTGAAGATACAAATTAGGTAACATCATTGGCATTGTTGAATCCAAAAAAAAAGTAACCCTGTAGGGATGTTCACCCTGTATAGGCACTTTCATGGTGTTTTTGTTTTCAATGCATGTCAACAGTGAGTGATGACATCAGGGTGATGTGTCAAGTTACACTGAAAGTTGTACAGGCAGGTCTGTGGAGAGCAAATGTGCATGTAAGCTATGCACAACTCACAGGCTGCATGTCACTGTTGGAATTTTGTTGTAAAATGTGTCTTCTCTGTCCATTTCAAATAATTTTTGTACATTTTTTAATATCCTCATTTGCATGGTGGTGCGAGTACTGCACCATTGCACAGTGGAAGAATAAATGGCAGCTTTTGTTGTGTTTGTCATTTAAATAGTCAGCAGCACCAATAATATGTGTAGAGCTAGAGTGTAGAAGGTCCTGGGCCTGAGTACAGCGTGGGCAAGCTTTCCTTTTTATACTGAATGCTTGCATGATATCACGGGAATGGAGGAAAGTAATTACAATTTTGCCATGCTTATTTTATTTATGTATAGCTGTGCAGGGGTGCGCAGGGGGGAGTGGAGTTGCACCTAGTGCAATGATGAGTAACCAGCAGGTTAGTGTAGTAGATGTTAATTATACCATAAGGAGGTGAATTCCATTTTCATGAAAAAATCAAACAGGGTGCAGCTATTTAACATGCTATAAAGCATCCATGCAACCTTCATTCTTGTTTTTCTAAATACCATTGGAGTACAGACAAGGACATTTTAACTGACACAATGCTAGGGGCTGCTGCAGCTATTCTGCATCTGCATGGGCTACAATGTTGCTGGTGCTGATGACAATACGCCTTGGCCAAGAAGGAGAAGACTGTTCAGGCCCAGGGCAACTTAACCGATGTTACATGACCTGGAGATTGTAGAGTGCTACAGGCTGGACAGGGACACCTTACAAGAACTCTGTGAGCTCTGCTGCCCTCAACTCAGAGGCAGAGGCTATTGAGGGGAACCCATCCCAGTGGAAACTAAGGTATGTGTAACCCTTAGAATATTAGCTACAGGTACTTTTCAAAGACCAGCTGGGGACATGATGGGTGTTTCACAGGCATCAGCATCCTGGATCCTCTAGATGCTATGCTCACACATGCCAGTAAGCACATATGTTGTCCCTGTAGTTCTGAGTAGTGGGCTAGCAATAAGCAAAATTTAGGTACTTTTCTGTATATGAATATATATAAAAAAAATACCTTTCCTGTAACTAGTGTAGTCCAGATTCAGATTTGCTGTATCCAGGACTGTATGTAAACTTCTGAGCCCCCCGAGCGTTCTGTGTTGGAGGGAAGCCTTCTAGGTTAACAGTGGGAGTGGTAAGCACTAGGTAACCTATCTACCACATAAGGAGTGGTTCTGGCCCAGAAATTGTAGTTATTGGCCTTTTGTGCAGTCTTTCCATCTCTCAACTTTCTGATTTATAAGCCCACATTTGTACTTGTTTCCCCCCTTTCCTGTAACTAGTTTAGTCCAGATACAGATTCTTACATTTAGCACTTGAATTTGCTTATTCGTGATCAGCACTTGTTCAGAACTTGTAAGCACTAAATAACCTACTAATTACTACAGCACTCAACCTTCCTCATTACCTAGGGGAAAACAGTTTTGGTACTTACTTTCCTCACTTGCTTAGAGAAAAACAGCTCTTGTACTCACTTTCCTCACTTATCTAGAGGAAAATATATATTTTTTTTATTCAGGCATGTCTAAGGGTCAGCTCTCAGTGTTCTCTCCTGTCTATCTGATGAATCTGGGCATCTTGGGGCAATGTAGAAATTGCCTCATGTACACAGACAACCCTCTCCTCCTACCACCCAACACAACAACCTGTGAGAGATGCACTTATCTAGCCAAACTGGAGGTAAATCTCTCTCCAATCAAGACTGAACTTGACAGTCAAGAGGAGAAGGTAAACACTTGCACCACACCACACTCATCACATCATTTCACTAAATCTACACCACCAAAATCCACACATAGAAACACAAAAACATTTGTGGAGGCTCTCAATAATAATCTGCTCAAGCAACAGAGACTTCCAAAGCAGAATTGCAAGCAGCTTCCACCCCCCAACACAACCCAAATGACACATAGCCTGCAGACTCAGTGTGCCACTCAGCCACAGCCAATAAGGCAAAACAACGTACCCAACACACTAGTCATAGGCGACCCATAGCCAGGCACACTGATGTCCCACTCACCAGGCTAAACAAGGAGAAGGTTACTGTCAGCTGCCTGTCAGGTGCCAAGATCCGCCACATAACCCATGCACTCAGGTCACTCCACAACAAGTACAAATATGACCCTGTCATTGTCCATGTTGGTGTGAACGACCTGAGACATAACTCCCTGGACTACATGAAAAGAGACATGGAAGAGCTCTCCGATCTTGTAGCCCAGGCAGGTATGACCCTAGCCCTGAGTAGCATTCTGCCATCACCCAGAATGATGGCGCAGTACAAGGACAAAATGATTGACTTCAACAATTGGCTAAGCTTCTGGTGCCATTCTAAAGGGATCCAGTATCTGTCTGCTTGGGATGACATGGTCAACAGACCACAATGCTTTGCCAGAGATGGCCTGCACCTGTCACCCCTGGGATTCCGGATACTGGCTAAGGTTCTTGCCGCCCCTATAGTGCCTTTTTTAGGCAAGGTTCAAATGACAAATTCACCACCGTAACAGGAACAGACAAGCAAAAACTGAGGGTGATGCTACTCAATGCTAGAAGTCTAAATCTCAAAATGCACTCACTGGAGGCACTCCTTAAAATGGAGAACATCGATATCTGTGCAGTGACTGAGACCTGGTTCAAGGCTCCAGAGAGAACCCCTGCACTACCAGGCTATAACTCATACCACACTTTTCGGCCATGTAACCTGGACCGGATCACCAAAGGCGGAGGTGTGTCCATATTCATTAAGGATATCCACACCTCTAGGCTAGTTGCTCAGCATAATGCAGCTGAGGTTATCCAAGTGCAACTGCAATCCAAATTGTAGCTTGCTACAGATCACCCACCATGCCCCAGGATTCCCACTCCTCTTTTCTTGATGTACTGGAAAATATTAGGGTTCAACCAAACACCCTAATAATGGGCGATTTGAACTACCCCACCATTAACTGGGAAAACTACTCATGTACCAACTCCTTCATGCAACGCTTTCTGGAATTCATAAATTCCAATGCCCTGGATCAACGTATCCACACCCCCACCAGGGGCAACAATATCCTAGATCTAGTCATTACCAATATGAGTGACTGGTGTTCCATACCTGAAGTCAACGCCTCATTGGTCCAATCCGACCATAGGCTTATTACCCTAGATATCCACATCCTGCCTCCACCCCCCATTAAGGAAACCATGGTAAAAAATGTCTCCAAAGCCAACTTCATGCTTCTTAAGACAGAAGTGGTGAACTTCATGACACCCATGCAGATGGACAATACACTTATGACTACTGAATCCTAAACAGTTGCACTTTATAAGCACTTACATGAGTGCATGGAGCATGCTATCCCAAACAGAAACAAGATGCTATCCTCCAAAAAAAGGAAGCCAATCTGGTGGTCCCCTGCCATAAACAAACTGTACAACAGAAGGAAGAAACTGTTGCAAAAGAGAGTAAAATTCCACAAGTGGAGGAGCTCCCTGGTCAGCCTCAGTAAGAAGCTGTGATCCCTGAAAAAATCCTCCAAAGCTAGTTACAAAAACAAAATTGCCACTGATTCTAAAGACAACCACAAAGCATTCTATAGCTATGTCAAGAATCTCAATGGCAACACTCAGATCTGCTCTGAGTTACAGCACAATGGCACTAAATATACAGACCCAACTGATATTGCCAACATCCTGGCAGATAGGTTCAGTGCTAACTTTACCCCCCTCTCACCCCCTAAAGAGCCCATCTCTATACTGGAAGAATACAAAGTTCCTGTAATCACGGCTGCACAGGTAAAAACCACACTCTCCAAAGCCAAGAACATAGCATCCATGGGACCAGACAAAATCCAAGGCTGCGTTCTACATTAACTACAGAACGAACTGGCACCCCACCTAAGTACCATGTTCAATCATAACCTCACCTCGGGCTTTGTGCCTGCTGAATGGTGCACAGCAACGGTTATCCCACTCCACAAGGGGGGAGCAACCATGGACCCCGGGAACTACTACCCCATTAGCCTGACGAGCCTGGTCTGCAAGGCCATGGAATGTATCATCATGGAACTTATAAACAAAGACATTGGTAATCTCCAAACTCTGGATCCCACCCAGTTCTGGTTTGTAAAAGGCAGATCATGTTTCCTAAACCTGATAGACTTCTTTGAAGCAGTCACCAAAGCCGTAGACAAGGGTAAGGTGGTTCACACATCCTATCTAGATCTTGCCAAGGCTTTCAACACCATTCCCCACTCTGGAATTATAGATAAACTCACTAAACTAGGTATAAATCCCTATGTCAGAGGATGGGTTGCCAACTGGCTCACTGACAGAACCCACACTGTGAAAGTAGTAGACTCCAAATCCGACTTCAGACCAGTGACAAGTGGAGTACCCCAGCGTTCAGTCCTGGGTCCTCTCCTGTTTGGTATCTACTTCTCTGAAGTACAGGCTAACACAGAAGGTCTTTGGCTAATGATGTTCACAGATGACTGCAAACTAGGAGCCATAATCGAAACTCCTAATGATGTGGACATCCTACAAAAGGGCCTCACTGTGACAGATGCCTGGTATAAAAGCCATGGCCTCAAGCTCAATGCCAAAAAGTGCATTGTCATCCCCTTTGGTAAAAACTCTTTACCCATGAACTACCACATAGGCGGTAGTATACTTAACACCGAAAGTGTTATAAGAGACCTTGGGATACAGGTGGACAGTAGTCTCTCCTTTGATAATCACATCACCACAGTAGTCAGGAAATCCTTCTACATGGCACACCTCATCACAAAAGGTTTCTCATCCAGAAAAAAGAGGTTATTGTTCCCCTCTACTCATCACTCATTAGACCCATTATAGAGTACAATGCCCCTTTTGGTATGTACCTCACAAGGCGTCTACAACAACTGGAAAGGCCGCAGAAATACCTCACAAAGAGGATTACCAGCCTCAAACAGATGCCCTACGCAGACCTTCTCAAAAAACTCCAGCTTTACTCCGTCGCATATCGCCGACTCAGAGGTGATCTCTGCCTAACATACAAAGCTATGTCAAACCCAGAGCTGTTGGACATGCTCCACTTAAAGAAATCCCAATCCATCTGAGCTACACGCTCCAGGGACCTAAACCTTGTCACCACAATAATCAGAACATGCCGGAGGGATAGATTCCTGTCCAAGATACTTCCCATACTCTGGAATAAACTACCTATCTATATCAAACAAAGCTCCTCATTAGCACTCTTCAAGGAAAATCTTGATGATTGGATGGGAAATAGGAAATTCACCCTGGGGATCACCTCTGTGGCTCTGCTCGACAGTGGCGCAGGAAAATAATTTTCTTGAGTGGCAAAAGCCAGGGTACCATTTTGGCTGGGCTTGTATAGGCTCCAGGGCCAATAGCCTAGTACCTACCTATGAACGTATGAGCCTACCCTGTATCACACTATTCTGAAGTACTGGGTGCCATAAATTGCACTCATATACACATCAAGGCACCACTTGGTGAGCAGAGTAGAATCTACATGAACTCCATGTGATACCACTCCATCAACTGCCAAGTCATGTGCAATGTGTGCTGGCAACCCTAGCAGTTATCATGACTCCCATATCTGTCACACATTTATTTTATTTATTGTATTTTATTTTACATTTGTTAACCAGGAAAGACCAGGGAAGAAATGCTGCAAATGCATGTCTTTGAAATGGGGGAAGCAACCATAGCACCTTGAGGAAACCCACATGAATGCATGGAGGGCATGCAAACTCCACAGAGAAGGCACCCCAACTGAGAATTAAACTGGAGAACCTGTTGCTGTGAGGCAACAATGCAAACCGCTGCACCACTGTGCCATCCATCACAGCTGTATGAGGTGTTTGCTGGGGTGGACATCCTACAGGGTCATTTACTGGGGGATGCTGTCTGTGCACTGGAACTGTGGATGATGACAGCCATCAGAAGTGCACACACACTCACCACGGATGAATGCCATAATGGAGCACACACTCAAACCAGAAACATCATAGAGGGAGTATTTGGGCTGTTAAAGTCACTGTTACAGTGCTTAGATACATCTGGTTGAACCCTGCAGTATAATCCAGACACATGTGTACAAGTCTTTACAATATGTGCTATGCTACACAATCTGATCTTGCGGAAACATCTGCCACAAGATCAGCTATAGGAAGGGACACTCATTCCCCGACCAACACCTAGGTCACCACAGCCCACAGTCAGAGGGTGGCTCAGAGGAGGAACCACCAGCTGCTGTGCCTGTAGGAAGACATAGATGTGCTCAGTATATCCTTGCTTTGGCTAAAAGGCAGCACATAGCACATTCACTGACTACCTAGATGCCTAATACCTTTCTCTTACTCACACAAATAGTAAAATTGTTGCCAGGCAACTCACACAACCTGTACCTCCCCATGTACTGGCTATGTAATTCTTGCATCAGACAGAACTCAAAATGTGTCCGCTGCTGCATTTGCAAAGTATGTTCTTAACCTAGAATATAGTTTTTGAATGATATTATGGCATATCCTGGTATTTAGTATGTTAGAACAGTAATTAAGTAAATAGTGCTGTGGATTTGTGCAAAAAGTACTTTAACATGTGACAGCAGAGAGACCTTTAGTTTATTCATATGTGTCCATTAGTAAGTACTAGGCCTAAGGTTTCAAAGATTCACACAGTCCTACCTTTGAAGTATACTGATGCTCACTAGATGGCCTTATTTTTGCACCATACCTTTGTACTGGAAAATTTGTAAAGTGAGAAATTAGATAGTACTGATACACATTGCAGTTTCTGACTTCACAAACCTTTCCAAGGTCAAACAACAGACAGAAATCAGAACAAGGAGAGTAACAAGAGCATCATATCCTTGTCTGTGACATAGCAGTAACAACTTTGCTTACCCACAAAAGAGCAGGCTATGCTTGTTTGTGACATAACAGTACATGAGCCCCCCAAGAGCAGTGTAACCTTGCATGTGCCATAACAGTAACTCAGCAATGGGTCCCACAAAAGAACAGTATATGGCGGTTTGTGCCATCCATCCTGGCCTTCACTTGCTGCCAAATGGATATCATATAACTCCCAGTTAGTATCAGCACACATTTGAAACCCAAGGTATAGAATGCCTTACACACTTGAATGTATCACAGTACTGCTCAGATAAATGATGAAATACCAAGAAACACAGACAAGTAAGAAAAAGCTGTATATTTGTAAGTAGAATAATAACAGGTTGTGTGATCAGTAAAAGAAAAAGCTGCATATTTGTAAGTAGAATAATAACAGGTTGTGTGATCAGTAAGTGCACTATATCCAAATGTAATAAAGATGGTTAAAAGTACAAGTCACAGCTGAAGATCTCATAGCAGTGTGCACTCTGATGCATCATTTGTGTGAACAATTACTTCAGTTCTTTGCTGCAAAGCTGTTTGTGTGGCAAACAGGGCTAAGGCATCCATCCTGTTTTCTGAATATGCAATGGTGTGAGAGTTCAAATCCTGAGTTATGAAGAAATATCTGATGTGTAGTATCATTGTGTAGTGTGTATGTCATAACTTGCTTTTACTCAGTTCATGTATGTCTCCCTTTCCATTTATTTTCCTACTTTTCTTTTTTTTATTCCATTGTTTTTACAATGCGCCCCATAGCACAAATACATGACTGCAGGTTAGGCTATGCTTATGTGGCTTATGCAAAGTGTGGCATTGCTGAAATTGGACCACCTAAGAAGCAGGCAGGCAGATGTAGAAACCAGATACATTCAATAAATGCTTTTGGCCATCACTAAAACCCATCGTGGAGTAACTTTCACATATTAGCAATGCAGCTCATGTTTGCACACTGTTTACCTATGTGCATGTTGTATGCTTCCTCGTTGACAGTCTCATTTGGTGGTGCTCACAACCATACTCTGCTAAACTCAAATACCCAAATATGCTCAGTAAGAGTACTTGTGTTGTTATACAGCTATACTTCTAAGCAGCCTAGTGCTATTAGGCTATTAGGCTATTAGCCTCATATGATGCTATGACTCTATGTGCCTATGCAAACCTCCCAAGCTGTTGTTCCTCACATGGCCTGCTGATATCATCTACTATAAGTTTACCTGCCCTCATGTATAAGTCAGACTTGTTCTCTGGCATGTACTTTAAGTACTGTGTTCTGCAGTCTGTGCACCAAGATAGGTAGGGATTCTGTTATCACTTCAGTTTACTGTGTGTGTGTGGTGTGTGTGTGTGTGTGTGTGTGTGTGTGTGTGTGTGTGTGTGTGTGTGTGTGTGTCTGTGTGTGTGTGTGTGTGTGTGTGTGTGTGTGTGTGTGTGTGTGCGCGCGCGCATGCATATGCACCTCTAGTCAACAGAATATAAGTGCTATCCTGCAGTTACTTCTCTATTGGCATGGCTGGCCATTTTTATGATAGCTGCTCATCCCTACACATTCATTCCATACTGGCCTCCCAAGCTGTTGTCTCCCACAGGGCCTGCTGATGCCATCTATTATAAGTCCACCTGCACTTCTCTATAAGGCAAACTTGTTCCAGGGTTCATGCATTACGTACTGCATTCTGTAGTCTATACACATAGATAGGAAGGGGTTCTAATCTCACTACAGTCAACTGGGTGTGTGTGACATGAGGCAGCAGGGTGTAAGTAGTATCCTACAAACACACCACCGTAAATAGCACAAGTAACCAAAAACTGAGGGTAATGCTACTCAACGCCAAAAGTCTAAACCTCAAAATGCATGCACTCGAAGCACTCCTCAGTATGGAGAACATTGATATCTGTGCAGTAACAGAAACCTGGTTTAAGGCTCCAGAGAGCAGCCCAGCACTACCACGCTATAACTCGTACCATACTTTTTGGCCACAAAACCTGGACCGAAACACAAAAGGCAGGGGTGTATCCATAGTCATCAAGGATACCCACACCTTCAAGTTAGTGGCATAGCACAGTGCCTCAGAGATCATCCATGTCCAACTAACAACGGGCAAAACTGCAGTTCAAATTGTAGCTTGCCACACATCACTGACCATGACCCAGGACCCCCATTCCACATTTCTGGAAACGCTGGAAAATATGAAGGTCCTACAAAACACCGTAATATTGGGTGATTTCAATTACCCAAACATTAACTGGGAGAACTACTCAAGTACTAACTCCCTTGCCCAACGCTTCCTAGAATTTATAAACTTGAATGCCCTGGATCAACTGGTCAACACCCCCACCAGAGGTGACAACATATTGGACCTAGTCATCACCAACATGGGTGACTGGTGTTCCACACCGGAGGTCAACCCCTCGCTGGTTAGATCAGACCATAGACTAATCACTCTGGATATCCACATTCTGCCCCCACCCCCAATCAAGGAAACCACAGTGAAAAACTTTTCAAAAGCAAACTTCACATTACTTAAGACTGAGGTGGAAAGGTTCACAGCCCCCATGCTAAAGGACAATGCTGTCCAAGCTGCTGAATTCCTTACAAAGGCACTCTATGAGCACCTGCAAGAATGCATGGATTGTGCCATCCCAAGCAAAACCAAGACTCACTCCTCCAAGAAAAGGAAACCAGGCTGGTGGACACCTGCCATAAACAAGCTGTACAACAGAAGGAGGAAACTAGTACAGGAAAGAGTAAAATCCCAAGAAGGAAAGATATCCCTGATCAGTATCAGCAAGAAACTACGGTCCCTCATAAAATCATCCAAGGCTAGCTTCGAAAGAAAATTTGCCAAGGACTCCAAAGATAACCACAAAGCGTTCTTCAGCTATGTCAACAACCTGAGTGGAAACTCTCAGATCTGCTCTGAGTTAGTGCAGAATGGAACAAAATGCACTGAATCGTCTGATATTGCCAACATTCTGGCAGACAGGTTTAGTGCAAACTTTACCCCCCCTCTCACCCCTTAAAGGACCCATAACCATACCAGAAGAATGTAGAGCCCTGGAAATCACTGACACACAGGTTAAAACAGCCCTATCCAAAGCCAAAAACACAGCTTCAATGGGACAGGATGGTGTCCCAGGCTGTGTCTTACATGAGCTCCAAAATGAACAAACCTCTCACCTAAACACACTGTTCAAACTCAGCCTCTCTACAGATTATGTACCCATAGAGTGGCACACAGCAACAATTATCCTGATCCACAAAGGTGGAACCACAACAAACCCAGGGAACTATTGCCATATAAGCCTGACTAGCCTGGTCTGTAAGGCTATGGAGTGCATCATCATGGAACTCATTAACAGAGACATTGGGAACCTCTAAACATTGGACCTTATCCAGTTTGGCTTTGTTAAGGGCAGATCATGCCTCTTAAACCTGGTGGACTTCTTTGAGACAGTTGCCAAGGCTTTAGACAAGGGAAAGGAGGTCCACACAGCCTACCTAGACCTCACAAAGGCTTTCAACACCATTCCTCATTCTTGTATTATAGACAAGCTCACCAGCCAGAACATAAACCCCTATGTCATGAGATGGGATGCCAGTTGGCTAATGGATAGGACTCACATGGTGAGAGTTGTATGCTCTACGTCTGACTCTAGACTGGTTACAAGTGGCGTCTCACAGGGCTCAGTCCTGGGACCCCTCCTGTTCAGTATATACTTCTCAGAGGTACAGACAAGCACAGGAAGACTATGGCTGATCAAGTTTGCAGACAACTGCAAACTGGGGGCCATAATTGACTCTCTGGCTAATACAGACATCCTTCAGAAGGGTCTTACTTAGACGGATACCTGGTGTCAAAATCATGGCCTCAAGCTAAATGCCAAAAAGTGAATAGTCATCCCCTTTGGAAAAAACAAAGTACTCACAAACTACCACCTAGGTGGTAGTCCCCCTAAATACAGAAAGTATAAGTTCACTTGCACTCATGTATAAGTCAGACTTGTTCTGTAGCATGTGCATTAAGAGGTCTGTATTTGAACATTGAATGTTCTAAATAGTGAATGCTGACAGGAGTGAAAATGCAGGACCTCGAAGTTTATTTATTTTTTTTTATCGCAGTACAATGAAGATCAAAATATTTGCCCTTTCCTCACTGTAGTGCGATCTCAGAATTGGAATATATATTTAGTGGGGGACGCATCCTCCCACAATAACATTTTCAAGGTCCTGCATTTTCGCTCATGTGAGCGTTCACTATTTAGAACATTCAATGTTCTAATATAGACCCGCATTAAGTACTGTGTTCTGTAGTCAGTGCACTTAAGTAGTGGTTCTGTTCTCACTTCAGTTTACTGAGTGCATGTGTTTCTCTAGTCAGCAGAATAGAAGTGTTATCCTGCATTTACTTCTCCAATGGCATGGCTTTCCATCTTTTGATAGCTGCTCATCCCTACACATTCGTTTCATACTGGCCTCCCAAGCTGTTATCTCGCACAGGGCCTGCTGATGTCATTTACTATAAGTTCTCCTGCACACATTGGTTAACCAGACTTGTGCTATGGATCATGCATTAAGTGCTGTGCTCTGTGGTCTGTCTACTTAAATAGGTTGGCGTTCTAGTTTCACTGCAGTCAACTCTGTGAGTGAGCTTTAATTTGATATTACAGAGAACATTTATACATCAGCAGGTGGGACAGTTATCTTGTCCTCAACAGACAGTGCTGAATTCATCAGCTGTAAAGGGTTGTCAGACAAATGCAAGTTGGACTCTTGCTGTGGCATGTGTGTTACATTCAGTGATCAGTAGTCTATGAACATAGATAAGCAGGGGTTCTGTTTTCACTGCAGTCAGCTGTGTGTGTGTGAGTCAGCTGAAACTTGACATTACAAACAGCATTTTACACCAGCAGGGGGCACTGCTATTCCCATATGCTCAAGAAACAATGCTGCTATCATTGGCTATATCAGGTTCTTGTATATGCATGCATCTCACCAGAGCATGATCAGACAATGGCCTGGATGTCAGGCAGACATCACATCATGCAATACAAGACAGATTAAAGTGGCATGTGTTTTAATCTGTACACATACATCATGGCATGGTTTGTAGGCTCTGTGGTAGCTAGATGAGAAAGCCCTGTGAGGTGTCCTGCTGATGCTTGTTTCTGGTGACTGCATGCAGCAGAGAGCATGATACTTTACTGCTCTGATGAGTTTATATTAAACATTATTTACTGGCACAATAACCTCTTAAGCATTACCGCCCCTTAGATTCAATATATTATATTAAACAATCCCTGCTACTACTATTGATAAAACCCCTGAAGATGTTTCTAATAGTTTTAACCAATTCTTTACTGAGACAATTCAAGCCCTAGCTAGCCAACTACCTCCTAGCTCCCCTGGTCCTGAAAGTAGCACCCCTAGAAACCTACTCGTGTTCAGCTTCCAACCAGTCGCCACTTCACTTATCCATACCTTGATCAAAAAATTAAAACCCACTACACTTTCTGCTGATCAACTCCCTGCCGAGTCCCTACAAAAATCAGCTGATGCTATTGCTTACCCCGTCTCAATACTAATCAATCGAACCATAGTACAAGCTAAAATTCCCACCATCTGGAAAATATCTTATGTAATCCCACTTCACAAAGGAGGTAGCTCTACTGAATTCTCCAATTATAGGCCAATAGCTATACTCTCTCCACTTGCAAAGATTATGGAAAAATGTATTCATAGACAACTCATGCACCACCTAATCCAAAATAGCCTTATGGCAGACACTCAGCATGGCTTCCGTCCTCATCACAGCAATACTTCAGCCCTCCTAGCCTTTACTAACACCATAAACCATAATCACAACAATAATTATATATCCTCAGCCCTCTTTTTGGATCTTTCCAAGGCATTCGATATGGTTGATCACCAGCTTTTAATCCACACCCTACAAACATTCTGTCTAGATACTGGAGCCCTCCAATGGCTTCAATCTTACCTGAATGGTCGACAGCAGGCTGTCCTCTGGCAGAACAAACTCTCTAACCTTCTACCTAACACCCTTGGAGTACCACAAGGCTCTATACTAGGGCCCTCGCTGTTCTCCATCTTCATTAACGACCTTTATACTGTCATCCCAAAAGTCAGCTGTATCCAATATGCTGATGACTCTACTCTGATTTGCTCAGCCACATCTCCAGTAGAGTTATGGTCAGCTACCCAGACCACCTTTAATACAATAGAAAACTGGCTTTCTGAACATCGTCTGATCCTAAATCCCAAAAAAACTAAAATGCTGTTATTTTCACCAACACATAGGTCTACTGCTTTCACCTTTAGCATAAAATCAAATGATAGCACAATAATCTCCGCTGACCCATCTACAAAACTATTAGGTGCCATCATAGACAATAATCTAAAATGTGACCTACATGTTAACCAAACTAACAAAGCCATCAATAAAAAACTAGGGTCACTTTACAGAATAAAAGCCTTCATAACCCCTCCAGCTAAAATTGCCATAGCTCGCTCTCACCTTCTTTCAACCCTTCTGTATGCATCCCCTCTACTCTCGAATTTAAACAAGACTGTCCTTAACAAACTCTCAATTTGCTACAACCACATTGCCAGGTTTGCCACTGGGCTGCTTTTAGCACACATCATTGCATCAATCTAAATCAGCTTGGGTGGCTTGAACTACCCAGCCTAATCCAGTATAACCAACTGATTATGGCCTATAAAATCCTCTATAATCCGGACAATACTCCTGCACTTAAAAATATTATCACCCCCTATAACAATCCTAGACCGCTTCGATCCTCTAACAAACTACTAATTCAGACTAGCAAAATTAATAACACAGCCAGTGATTCTCTCTTTGCAAACTCTGTAAGTAGATCCTGGAACTCTCTTCCAGCTGATATTACCTTACTTTCCACCTTAGGTCAATTTAAAACTAGACTCAAACAACATTTGTCACTTAACTGGCTATGTCAATGTATCAAGCCTGGCTAACTCTCTCTAGAATGTGTAAAAATCTGTTAACCAGTTTACTGTGTAATTTAATATAATCCTGACTTGTGCTCAGGTTTAACTGTAACCTGTGGAACTTGTTTAACTTGCTTACTTATGTAATCTCTGTAAATAGTCTGTTTGTAATATGTAATGCTGGTATTATGTAATGCTGTATCTGCTTACCCTTGGAGCTTTTCTCCCCGGGCCTCCGCTGAAAATGGACATGCATCCAGTCGGACTATCCCGGTCAACAAATGTAAAATAAAATAAATAAATAAATATTACAGTGCTCTCATGCGATCCAGAGATCTGAATGTAATGGCCTGACTTCTGATGTACATCATATGTTTGTACTGGACAATCATTAAAAACAACAGTTAGAAAGTAATGAGATACTTTGAAGTTGTTGATTCACAGCCCTTACAAGAGAATACACTATAACATAATGAAATGATGATGTTATCCACTGTACAACTTGGCAAGGCAAATATAATTTACAGGTAAAATTAACATTTAAACAGCACAAATGTAGATATACTAAGCAATATCAGACACAAAGTTTTAGTTTCCCTGAATCCAACAGAGAGAAATTAGGGATATGGCCTAGTTATCATCACTTGCCCAGGGTATTGTGTGGTGGGGGCAGGAGGCCTAGGCTGACAACAAAGGTTGTTGAGTATGTGAGTAAGAACTGGGAAGTAGTCAGGCTGAACCATGTAACTGTTGTGTGTGTGTGTCTCTAGGGGTCCTTGATGTAAAAGTGGTGTGTGACAGTGTGGATGAACACAACTAGCCTCAGTTCTAGCTCTTCGTCTTGGTATGTTGGACTGGTGTGAGCTGTGCATGGTAGAGTTGTTAGTTCATCACTGTTGCCCTGACCATGAATATTGGCTCTGCCAGGAGATGCACTGGCACCTTTATGCCCAATGTCAGATGCAGTGCTACTACCTGAATGTGACTGTTGCCTGCTGGACATGCATCCTTCATGGCAATGCCCAGGACCATGACCACATGGCCTGCCACATCTGGGTGTGAACAGCAGACTCCCTGATGGTGCAGGGGAAATACTGCCACTATGGGAGCATAATTGGGCACAGCCATGTTGGCTGGCAGCAGATGGTGTGGCTGCCCTATGCCCAAATGGATGACTTTGCCCTTGCAGCAGACATGTCATCACAGGCACTACATGGTCCATGATATATACCCCTCATTCTATCACAGACACTCCATGTTCCAACTTGTCATTCAACCAGTCCATTGAATTGGCTATGCAGTGGAGGCAGTCACATATGTCAGACTGTGCCACATCTAGAACAATGAGCATTTGTATGAAGCACCTTTCAGAACATGCCTATGCCTCCATGATGGCCCTAAGCATCTGTTGAGTGACACAGGAAGAGACACCTGCACTAGGTGGAAGAGGGACAGCAGGTCTTCTCTGAGCAACCCTATCAACCCTCCTGCATGACACTTTGCCAACACCTTGGCTATGGGCAGATGCAACAGGCAGTAAAGCTGCAGTAGCCACACTTCCCTGATCAATGTCCTCATCCTCAACCTGTCCAACATCTCTGTCTGGGGAAAATGAAGGGGGTCACTGGATGTCAACCTCTGTGCCAGATTCAACCCCTGCACCCCCCAACTGTGCCTCAGTGTTGCCACCATCATCACCAGTGTCTGTTGAGATACTGACATCAGGTGTCAGAATGCTCACATTCCCACTGTCATGCTCATCTGTGATAGAAAGGGAGAAGCACAGGAATACATTAATACCTGCACTACTATGCTTCAATATATGCTAAAACAGTACACTGCTGTCACTATTACAGAGAGTACAGCAGTGCATACAGCAGGCCTGAGAAGACACTTTATGAGACATCTTGAAATTTCTCTTCAGTACTGACATAAATGTATTAGGTTTACCATCTGCAGGAGGCTTGCATCTCTGTATTCCTAATGGTCCTGAAATAAGTAAAGCAAGATGTAATGGTGACAGCATCACATCTAACAGTAAAACAGGGGTAATACATTTACACCTCTATATCTGCAGTACCTAGAATGTCTACAAGAATGTGGCTGACAACTTCAAATTAAACTTATAACTGTAACAATTCTAAATCCACCCACCCAACAAACAACTGACACAGACATATACATTACTGAAGTTAGTGCACTATGCCGCACTATTCTAATTATCATCTAACAAAACATACCTGGTAGCTCCTCTTGGGATGCAGGAGTTGTGCCCATATCCAGAACCTACTGTGCCATGGATTGCTGGGAGCTGTCTTGGGTGGCAATGTTTACCAGCAATTCCTCAGTGGCAATGAGAGGGGGTTCTGCAGCTGGGCCTCCAACTGTGACTTGACAATTGCATGCACTGCAGCTGCATGCCTACGAGCAGCAGTTACCATATCTGTTGCTCTGTGATGCACTTGCTTATATGTGCTATTGCTTCACCCAATGGTGTTAATGCTGGCTACTAATTCATCCCAGAGGGCTGTATGCTCAGCCATATTGGCCCACCCCTTAGACAGCAGCACAGCAGCATGTTGCCTTATAGGTTCATAGGTCTGTAGTAGGCTAATGGCCCTGGAGCCTTTACAAGCCTAGCCCATAGGATTACCCTGGCATCATGCCACCTGACCTTAGTTCCCAGTGCATCAATTATCAGATTATTCTCTGCAACTGTAAATGCATCAATTAATCATCAATTAATGCCTAAATTATCAGATTATTCTCTTCATCTGAAAATGGGGGGCTTACAATGAGCAGACATATTGTGTCCTACAAGACAAAAGAATGTTAATAAATGAAGATCACATGACTACAAATTAACTGTTTACAAATAAAGCAGTAAAGGAAGGATGTCAATACCCCCCCCCCCGGATAAACATGAAAGAGTCTGCATATTTCAAAAAATAACAAGACAGAGGAAACAAAACAAGGAGACTAACAAGAGAAACATATCCTTGTTTGTGCCATAGCAGTAAGTATAATATGCTCACCCACCCAAAATAAAAGTGCTGTTTAGTTGGTGCTCTAGCACTAACTCATCTTTGTTCCTCCCCAAAACAAAATGACATGCAAAGGACCCATTGTGCTAAAAAATCTTTGAAATGCTAAAAGTGCTATCAAAGGACCTGTCCATGTAACATGTGTACATATTCATAACACAGCATTCCCTTTTCAGGTATTCTCAATGCTGTGTACCTGTGAAATGGTTTGAAAACCAAGGCCATGCCATCATTACACTTCTAAGTAATGCATACAGATTAAAATGTGAAAGCCATTAATTACTTCACATTTACTCTTAACTGCATCAAGCATATGCATTATGTAGGTAACAAAAGGGGAACATACCTGTTGGAGTGCAATACTCCTCTGTAGAGATATACTGTGAAGAAATATGGTTGTCTTAGTGAGTTGAGCAATGTACTAACTCTGCTCAACTTCAGCTTAGCTAGCTACACATTTGCCTTTTTATAATGGAGTACATTATAAATGGATTCCATCTTAGTTTGTGCTCCAGAGATGCTACTTACTGCATAAGCAGGTGATTTGCATGCTAATCAACCAATCATGTGAGGCTATTCAACAAGATATAAAGCATCCATGCAGACCCCATGCTGTTTTTTCATAGGGAGTCAGAAAGTGTGGAGTACAGACACAGCATTTTCAAGGTAAGTCCTGAACATGTACTGTAATGCATAATACTGTTATGGCACATACTTGTATTTTATCATGTTGTACAGTAAACAGGTGAAAGGTGGGAGATGTGTACAGAAAGTCAAGTAACATGTGACAGCAGACAGTTATTTGACTTGTATGTGTCACTTAGGAAGTAGTAGTCTACAGCCATGCAAGATTCACATATTTATAACTCTCCAAAGTACTGGTGATCAATGCATGGCCTAAGTTTAGCATCATGTATTTGCAATAGAATATCTTTACATAGAGAAGTTGTGCCATTACATGACTTCAGCTTGGCCCATCACTTTGAAAGAACAGTGTACCCTTGCATGTGCCATAACAGTAATTCACCTTTGCTCCCTCCACTAAAAGAGCAGTGTACGGTTGTTTGTGCCATCCAATCTGACCTTCATTTGCTGACAACTGCATATCATGCTATTTCCAGTTAACATACACACAATGCATATCTCTAAATACTTGTAAGATAACTGCTGAATGGCCAAGCAACACAGATTGGTATAATTTCAAGCAATAGTGCTAACAAGTTGTGTGATCACTGAGTGCAGACATTGAAATCTATTTCATATAATACATGTATAAATAACAGCTGATGGCTTGATATCAATTAAAGTACATTGCTGAAGATTGCTGTGTGATGGATAACTTAAAGTTGTTTGCTGCCAAGGTGTTTGTGTGACAAACAGGGATAAGGCACCCATTTTGTTTTCTGAAGGTGCATTGGAGTGAAACTGGAAATCCAGGCCTCTGCAGGCAAACCTCCTTTGTAGTAAAAAAAAACTGCATTTCCCCCTTTTTTCTCCTTCTGTCTTACTTTAGTGGGTGATGGGGGGTGCATTGTTTGTGTGATGTGCTGCTTAGCACAAACAGATTTGGCTATGCTTATCAGTTTTGTGCATATAGCAGTGTTGCGCAAAATGTACGGCTGGACCACTCAGGTAGCACACAGGACACAGACAGCCAAAAATAGAAACCAGATGCTTTCTAGTACTATAATTGTGCATTGTACAAACATGCTAAGTGCCATTGCGCTCAATTTAATAGGCAGAACTTAACAATGAATACTAACTTATGGGATGCTATATAGCTTACTTTATGGCAGCAAGTGTTAACTCTAGGTCTGAAGTCTATATGGTCTTGGGTTCGAGTACAAGGTGCCCCAGTCTTTATTTTACTGTTTTGACATTGCAGTATTTAGCAATGAAATGACACATAGAGAAAAGATTTCCCAAGTTTCCTGTGGCAATAGCTGTCAGTGCAGGACTGACATTCATATGGTCCAGGGGTCGAATATAGCATATGTCATTCAATTTTAATATTGTACCTGTTCACTTTATAGTCTTTCTCACTTATAGAGGTGACCTAGTGTAGCTTATATAATAATATTTATATGACTTAGGACTAACACGGTAATATTATGTCAGTTATGTAATTATTTATTAATCTATGTATTGTCAGTTAATAGTAAAAGTATGACTGTGGATATAATGTGCACTATATTCATGCAAGTATATTTCTGCTATATGGCTTGGTATACCCTTCCCATTGGATCAACACAGTTACAGAATTGCCTGTATCTCAAATAACAGACATTGCATTAGTTACCACACATCTGCATTACTTACCATCACGCAAACACATTGCACCCTTTGCACCCTCTTTGCACAATGGTAAGCAATGCACAACTTTCTCAAATGTTGCCAAATCAAAACGTGCACCATCTGAATAAATGTGGTATGTGCAATTGGTGGGAAAATATCATTCTACATTGGACTTGCTCTATGACAAACATGGAACGTGTTTCTGGAGAGGGTTTGAGAGTTATGGTTCAAAGGTGGGTTGTCCATGAGTCCAGCGTGTTTGTTGGACTCTCCTAGTGAATGTCCAGGGTCCCTAGCTCCTGCAGAGACACTATCATGACTCAAAGTCAAGGACAGAGGCATGGAATAGTCTGGCCTGGGCTCTGAGCAGTGCTACCGGTACCCCCCTGCACTGGTGAACAGTGTAGGAACCACTGCTGAGACCTCAGGATGAGGAGGAGGTATACCCTTGACCTTTGGACCATGGAAGGTTGGGCTGGTGGCACATAACAGATGTGTAAGTATGACTTTCAGACATTACTTGTAATAGGTTAAATCTCCATATAGTCCGGCTTGGTATTCATAATGGTATTCAGTTCTGTTCTCTTCTGTTTTGTCCACAACTAAGGCAGATCATGATCTGAATTTTTGAGCCCATGAAAGTCAATTGGCACAGATGCAAGCAGCATGTGGTATGTATGCATCACAGAAGTACTGTTATTGTAGCATTAAAAGTTAAGACTGCTTTATAATAAATATCTGTCAACTGTACGAGTTTTGCAGAATGTTCAGATTGTTGCCTCATAATTTTGGTTTGCTTCTCATAAACTGTGTTTGTCTGGCAAATCTTAGTAAAAGCATTGAGGAGTATGGTCAGAAAATGACCTTTGTGTCTCATACTTCATACCTCTCAGAACATCTGTGTTAATGCAAAGCTTGTTATTGTATCACCTTTCCAGGCTTGTAGAAGAATATGTAAAATGCGTCACTATTTTTGTGCCTCTGTGCCCTCAGTATTTATTGCTTGGTCCACATTTTTGACTGTAAGAGGTTGCGAGATATGGGTTTAGTTGGCATGTAATGCAGTAATACCTGCCAACTGTACAGATTTCTACATATTTTCTAGTCTTTGTATAGTTACAGATATAATTGTGGTTTTCAGTCAAATAATTGCATAAGGGTTGAGGACTGGCATCACTAAATAATGTCAGACATGTGAGATTCTGACCCAGACCCTTCATAAAAGTCATGCAAGTACAAAACCTGTTACTGTATCACCTTAATAAGTTTGCAAGAGCAAGTATGTAAGAGTCATCCCTATTTTTCAGATTTTGACTCCCTATTACATATGACTTTGTCCACATTCATTGCTGTAAAAGTTTAAAGTCTATGAATACAGTACTATAAAACAGAGCATACATCTCACAGCTGTAAAAGGAAAGTACACATGCAGTACTCTGTGGGAACACAGAATACTATAGTAGTAGAGAGTAGTTAGTAGTTGCGGGTTCAAACACCACAATTACCAAATGAGCAAGTACTGTTATGTTTTCATCATTATTGCAATGTAACTGCAGACCTCTCTAGCAGTGGCAGAAATGGCCTGCTAAAAAATGTAATTATTACAAATGGAGCCTGCATATTAGCAATATATGCACAAATCACGGATTGCTGGCTGAAATATGTACTATAGTGTGCATCTGTTACCAACTGGGTATCTAGAAACATTATAAAAAAGTTTGTTTACACTTTGTACTAGTTATACTAAAGGTAACATAATAGAGTGAAATAATTGTATCACTGCTTTGTATGTCACTTATAATGTTGTTAATGTTCTCCTTTTTTTCTCTCTCCCCATGACTTATGTTCTTTTTTTTTTTTACTTTTTTGCACAGCACAGCAGGGTAGACCTGTCCCATGGGTGCCACCTGCCCCTACTCCACTGGCTATAGCACCGCACCACAACACATCAGGGACAGGGACTCACCCTGGTGGCACCCCCTCTGCTGCCACTGCACTACCTGGGCCCTCAGAAAGTTCTGCCCCACAGGATAGGCCAGTGGTTTCCACCAGGAGCAGTGGCAGAGATGGTGATTTTATCACCTGTGATGAACTGTCAGGGTTGGTGTGTAAGATTGTTAGCCACACAGTTGGTGCAGCCAGTGCCAGGTAGAGACACTGCTCTCCATCATTGCTCTGAACTGTACAAGGGAATGCAGAAATCAGACACTGCAGCCATCTGCGCAGTGAGGTGAGACTGATGACAGCCCACTGGATGAGGACTCGATTCCCACTGTCTCCAAACTTGATGTCCATGAGCTCTTGATGTCCTCCCCTCTCCTAGCCATGGTGTTCACCCCCTCTGGTGTCCTTCACCATCCCTGTGTCTTGTCTTGTATGTCCTGTCTGTCTGCCATTGCTTCCTCTCCAACCCAACCTTACCTTACACTCCCTCACACATACCTAGGTCCATACCCCAACATTCTTCTATCTCTCTGCCAGAAAGAAAATAATGGCACCTGTTCCCAAAAATACACACACACACACACACACACACACACACACACACACACACACACACACACACACACACACACACACACACACACACACACACACACACACACACACACACACACACACACACACACACACACACACACACACACACACACACACACATACACACACACATGCACACACACACACACACACACACACACACACACACACACACACACACACACACACACATATTTATATATATATATATATATATATATATATATATATATTTATATTTATATCAACCCAAACATAGCTCTCCATTTCACGCTAGTGTCTTCATGATACCCTGGATTTGGTTCAATTGGCTATACAACATGACTGCGTTGTAGTCACCTTTTTCTATGGATGTGACAATCTAAATTCAGCTAATATTCCTCATATATTATCAGGTATTGCTGTTACAGAAATGGATAGCTATGATTCTTTCCTACACCCTTCCTGCAAATTCCTGCCCTCCTTTCACTTTGTTTTTCCTCCAATTGTTCCCCATTTCACCACTTTCCTGTCTTCCCTATTTCTTTTCTTTAGAGAATTTGGAGTTGGTATATTTAAGTAGGGGGTGGGGGGTGTAGGGGGCTTGCCCCCCTGCCTGCAATGTTAAGGTAAGTTTTTTTTTTTTTATTATATATTCAAACTTTTAAACTTTGATCATATTTTGTCGAACATATGGGATTCGAAGTTTAGAAAGTTCAAATATATAATATAGACCCATGCACAATGGTGCACATCACACAATGACACACACCTACGAGAAAAGCAATCACATAAGTATCCCAATTTATAATTTTTATTTACACTTAAAAGTATGCGAAACTGTTACATACACCTGTATTTTAATCGAGTACCATCTAAACCAAAACAAGGTTTGATCAATGGATTAACAGATGGTGCTATAGAATCAGGTGTATTTTACACACTAATTAGAAAATTGCAGACTTCACTGCTGTTACATACACTTGCTACTTAACTGAATCATTGGCTGCAGGTAGTAATTGACTTCAGCCCGTGATAATTTCTTTACTTTGGCCACATAGAACTCGTCCCGAATAAAGCTGTAGCTAATATTATTCACTAATAGTCTTATTTCTGTTATTTATTAACATTGTTATTTGCCTTGCTTAACGAGACTATGATGCACAGCATGGTGCACACATGCTTTATAAAAGTAAATGGGGATTGCACACTAAGGCTTTATAGAATATTAATGTCTATCATTCAGTGATGCTTCATACACAGCTAATTTTGAAAATATGACATTGGTGATATAAAGAGCAAGCACTGGGTGTACGAAGGGTAAATATAAACCTAAAATGTGATGGTTAATATTGATTGTATAAAATACACCTGCTAAAGAACTGACTCTGTGTCCGGATGGGTTAATGCATTGTTGTTGGAGGCAGATTGTACTGGGTTTATAATGGGGTGTAGGCATGCATTTTACAATTGTGTATGCTAATTTTACATACATTTCCTGATACTACTGCCTTTTACTGTTGCTTAGTAATGATGTGCATTGAGCTCCATTGTGCAGTGATTCTTTAAAGAAAAGAAATGGAGAAGATAGGAAAGTGGTAAAATGGGAAGAAAGCAAAGGGGAAAAAACAAAGTAAAAGGAAGGCAGAAATGTGCAGGAAGGGTGTAGAAAAGAACCATAGCTATCCATTTCTTCAACAGTAAAAACTGATCAGCTGTATAAAATATTAGCTGAATTTGGACTGTCACCTCCAGAGACAGAGGCCACAACAAATATAATCATGTTGTATAGCCAACTGGGCCAAACTAAGTGTGTCAAGTAAATAAATTTGCAAAATGGAGAGCTATGTATGGGCAAATATTTTTTTGGGGGGGCAGGTGCCCTTTTTTTTTAAATTTTTTGGGCATTCTGTATCAGGACAGAGACTAAGTGCTCCATCTGGCATAGGCATGTGTCCACTGTGCGGTGAACAATCCTATGCACCACACCTGGTATCTCATTCCTGGTGATAAATGCATACCCTGCACTACTGTTCTCAGAGGAAACCACAGGCCACTGCTCTGGGGCAGAAATACTTGAGGGCCTAGGTAGTGCAAGGGAAACAGAGGGGGTGCTGCCAGGCTGCAGCCCAGATGTGCTAGGCATTGGTGCTCTAACTGGTGGAGTGAGAGTAGGAGGATCATGTGTGACCTGCCTACCCTGCTGTGCTGTAGTAATAAAAAAGAAAAACATGAACATAAAATTATAAAATAAAAGAAAAATGAAAAAAATATTAGACACATAAAAAATGCATAGGTGAAAAAAGAAAAACACAAATTAAACAATGATAACAAAATAAAAACAAATTACATAACAAATACAATTAAAATCAGAAATAAATTAAAATAAAGAAATACAGAATTATACATAATAACAGCAAAATGAAAACAAACAAAAAAAAAAAAAAGAAAAAAGGGGTGCGGTGAGAGAAAAAACAGAAAAATATCACTAATTTCACAGTTAATATACAAAAGCTTTCAATACTTATTTCACTCTATTCTGTTATGTTTTACTTTTAACACTACCAACTCCTAAGAAATGTCTTTATTACTTTGAAGACTACCCAGTTACTAACAGTCGGACACTGTAGTATTGATCAGATTGCAGCCAGCAATCATTCATGTGTGCGTATATTGCACATATGCATCCTTGTACCTGACAGCAGGATAGTCATGCCAGAGGTATTGAGGTCTGAAAGTAACTGGCTATAATGGTGATTAGCTAATAATATTGTGTATATAATGATGTCAACATAACACTACTGTACGCATAACTATATATTTGGGAAGTGTGGTCTTTGAACCCACAAACGCTGACTACTGTAATACTATTCTTTTGGACTACAGACTAATGCATGCATACATTTCTTTGACACTTTATACATGCCTGCTCACTCTTATTTGAGAATGTGAAATGGTTGTTTTGTGCTACAGAATAAGGCATACATACTTTCTTTTAGAGTTGAGATATGCATGTTCAATTCTATGCAACTGTCTGAAATGACAAGTAATCCATCTTTAACAGTTAAAACTACAATAACAGTACTTTTTATATGCATACATGCCACACGCTTATCTCATCCTTGCCAGGCACACTCCATAAGACCTCACAATCAAGGCCCTTGCTTCAGCAGCTCAGGAAAAGAAAAACAATACACAATGCCATTATGAATACCAGTCGACTATATTCAGCTATAACTTTTACTATTGGTCAATTCATTTTAAACTTACACATCTGTGGAGTGTTCTCTGCTCTACATTCCCTGATTCATTGATCAAGGGTATCCCTCTTCCACCCATGGAGAGCATCGTAATGATGATGACACTGTTCACACTGTGTGGGATACCTGTTGCACTGGTCAAGGCCCTAGCCAAACTAATCCAGGCTTCCGACTTATACTGAGAACCTGGGTAGTCCATCTGCAATAGGCGTGAGACATGTTCCTTAACTAGGAGCCCAGCAAAGACTTTGTACTCCTGAACACCCCAACACTGGGCTTGAAAGTGCACACCCTCTCAACACCAGTCATGTCTACTAAAGATCAAGCTCAATGTCTAATGAGCATTTTCTGCCAATTCCACTTTAAAAAAGAAGTTATGTACTTACCATAACATTCCATGTTTGTTGTCCATCTCACCTATATTCTTGCTGGATGGGTTCCGATACTAAAGCTCGAGAGCTTTTAGTGGCTCGAGGCTAGTCCCTATCACATGGTGCCTCACGGCAAATCCCCAGATCTAGTTGCAAGAAAGCAATAAATACCTATCAGGTAAGACCAATATAAGCGCTGCATAAATGCAGAAAAGGATTTAGAAATATAATCCATGCTAGGTGGACAACAAAAAAGAACCATGTCAGGCAGCACCAGAATAGTCCACCAGATCCCCAAGAAAACAAGAAGGGGGTTGGAGGGAGGGACACAAGAATATAGGCAAGATGGACTACAAACATGGAACATTATGGTAAGTACATAACTTCTTTATGTTATGTAGTCCTATCTCGCCGTAATTCTTGCTGGATGGGACAGCATCCCTAGCACCTATAACCCGGGTGGCACAAGCAAAGAGACTCTTCAGCACAGTGGATTCAAAAGAATACCTGTCCTGGGAGGCCAAATCCAATTTTTATTGAGTGACAAATGTATGTGGTCTTGCCCAAGTAGCTGCTGCACAAATAGTATCAATTGGGAGCCTAGATCTAAAGGCACATGAAGTAGCTACAGCTCTAGTAGAGTGACCTTTAACTTTGACAGATAATTGTTTTCCAACTTGTTGATAAGCAAAAGATATGCAATTCGAAAGCCATTTTGAAAGAGTAAGCTTAGAAACAGGAAAGCCTTTCTTTTTGTCAGAAAAGGAAACAAAAAGTTTATGTGATTTTCTGAATTCTTTAGTCCTGTGTAGATTCCTTGAACATTTAACTGGTGTAGTGTATACTCTGACTTTAAAATTAGAGTGGTTTGGAAAAAACACAGGTAGCTCAATAGTAGTATTCAGATTGTGCTCTGAGCATACTTTTGGAAGAAAGGAAGGGTTTGTCCTGAGAGAAACTCCATCCTTGTGAAAAATAATGTAAGGAGGTCGAATAGTTAGAACTTGCAGTTCTGAAACTCTCCTAGCAGATGTTATGGCTACTGAAAATAATGTTTTCCATGACAGCAATTTTAGGTCTGATGATGAGGATGGCTCAAAGGGTGCAGACATCAAAGTTGAGATGACTAAGTTTAAGTCTCAGGTTTCTAATGGTTGTTTGATTGGAGGCCTGAGAATAATTCCTTTTAAGAAAGTTTTACACAAGGAGTGCTGCATGATTGGATTTCCCATGAAGCCAAAGTGGAAATTGGAAATGGCAGCTAACTGAACTCTAACTGTAGTGGCTGCCACTCCTTCATGAAACACTGATGCTAGGAAGGATAAAATAGATTCTATAGGAGCCGTATACGGATCTAAGCCCTGATTCATAGCCCAAAGGGAAAACCTTTTCCATTTACTGGAATATAGTTTCTGAGTGGAAGGTTTATGAGATGAAATTAGAATGTGTTTGACTGCAGGGGATAGAGGAATACACCTGGCTATTCATGGAACTGGAGCAGCCATGCTGTCAGTTTGAGGATGTGGATGGAGGTGTGGAACTGTCTCAACTGATAAATCAGGAGATCTGGAGATGGGTCCAGAATCCATGGCTCCTCCAAAAGGTAGGGCCACAGGAAGGGAAACTAAACCTGTCAAGGCCAATAAGGAGCAATGAGGATCAAGGAACTCCTCAACTGTCTTGCTTTCTGTATTACTTTGGGGATGAGTGGAAAAGGAGGAAAGGCATAAAGAAGTCCAGAGGGCCAGTCATGAACTAGAGCATCCCTGGGTGACATCCCCAGATGGGGAATGAGGGCAAAGTAGCTGCTGCATTCGGTGTTTAGGTGAGTGGCAAATAGGTTGCAGCAAGGCTGGCCCCATCTGTAAAAGATCTCTTTCACAACCATTGGATTCAGGGACCACTCGTGAGGCATCAGAATTGCTCGGCTGAGTTTGTCTGCTATTATGCTGGATTTCCCCGGGATATGCATTGCTATTAGGAAGCGTTGAGTATCCATCACCCATTTCCAAACTCTTAAGACTTCTTGGCAAAGTGAGTAAGATTTGGTTCCTCCTTGCTTATTTATGTACCACATGACAGACATGTTGTCTGACTGAATCTCAGTCATCCCAGTGGGAAGGGAGCTGTGAAGTGCTTGCAACGCATATCGCACCGATGTCATCTCCAGAACATTGATGTACAAGTGGTTTTTGTGGTTCTGCCAAGTACCTTGGACTGTCATTCCCAGATAATGCCCCCCCCACACTATCTGGGAAGCGTACATGGTCAAAACTGCTTTCTCTTGGGGAGGAACAAGTGGACGACCTAGGATAAGTTGTTTTGTATGCAACCACCATGTCAGATCCTTTCTGCATGCATTTGTTATCAATATCTGGTGAGACAATGGAAGGCCTTGCATCAACCATTGAGCAAATAGCAGCCACTGAAGTATCGTCATGTGTAGGTGAGCAAGAGGAACTAGTAGGATGGTGGAAGCCATAGTCCCTAGGACTTGAGGGACTACTCTGGCTTGAACTTTTTGTTTGTTTTGCAAGGATCTGATTTGACTGCGTAGAGACTCCACTCTTTCCTGTGTTAGCCTTACTGACATGGTGGTTGTGTCTATTTCTGAGCCTAAATACACAGTGTGTTGCGAGGGAGATAAGACTGACTTTTGTAGGTTGACAGTGATGCCTAGACTGACACACAAGGATAGAGCCTCGTCCCTGGTCCTGATGAGTTGATGCTTGGTGGTAGCAGTGAGGAGCCAGTCATCTAGGTACGGAAACACCTGGAATCCTTGACGTCTTGGGTGAGCCGTTACCACTGCCATGCATTTGGTAAACACTCTGGGGGCTGTAGTGAGGCCAAAGGGCAGTGTTCTGAACTGAAAATGACAGGATCCCAGCCGGAAGTGTAAGTTCCTCCTGGAGCGCCTGTCCATTTTGATGTGGAAGTATGCATCCTGGAGACCGATTGAGCACATCCAGTTGTCTTTCCCGATAAAGAGAAATATGGACTGCAGAGTGACCATTTGGAACTTCGATTTCTTTACATGCTTGTTGAACCTGCTGAGATCTAGAATTTATCTCCAGTCCCCTGTCTTTTTTGGAACTAAAAAGAATTGAGAGTAAATTCTGGATCCTACTTGCTCTGTGGGGACTCCTTGGATGACTCTTTTTTGCAGCAACGAGATGACCAATGATGTTGCATGGTCTAGTTGGATGGGTGGTACGTCTAGTAGAGACTGGTTTGTTGGGGATTTGGAAAAAAGGGGATCAGGTAGCCTCTGGATATTATTGTGTGTACCAACAATCTTCAGTGAGAGCCAGCCGCTTGGGTAGAGTGATAGAAGACCCCCAACTGCCTCCATAGATGGACAGTCGGGCAACCCTTTAGGGGGGATGGAAGGGATGATCAGAGAAAGTTTCTCTGTCTCCATGATGATGTGGACATCCTCTGCTGCGAGTGTGGCATCTTCCATTATATCCTCCCCCTCTACCTCTGGGGGAGGGTTGACCTTGTGCCTGAGGGATACCTTTTTGGGATTTATGGAACCACATTTTCCCTCCTGTATTATCCTTGGGATAGGGTCTGGATGGGAGAGAGAAATGGACTCTGATGGCAGATAAGGTTTTCCCTTCCTGCTTGCACCTAGTTAATGTCTCTTTCAATTGGGGTCCAAAAAGAGATGAACCATCAAAGGGAATGTTAGTGAAGGAAGACTTGAAGGATTCCGTAAAATTACAAAGACGCATCCGCAAATGTCTCCTGTGGGATATTCCTGCTGTGGCTGCCCTACTCGCTCCATCTGCCATATATGAGATCAGCCTCATGGAGGAGTTAGCTATGGAAGTAAGGGTGGAGAGCTGCGCAGAAACCTTATCCATGGAACCTGGAGCTATTGAAGCCTGGAGGGTGTCTCCTAACTCTTTCAGGAGATCCCTCTGAAGATGAGTAAAATAAGACAGGTAATTTAGCGATTTTAGTGTAAATGCCATGGAAGAAAAAGTATGCTTCCCGTACATATCCATCATCCTGGACTCCTTGTTAGGAGGATGGATATTAGAAGATGTCTCAGATAATTCCTTCATGGTGGCCACTGCTGCCACCATAGCATCAGCTGGAACTTCCTTACTAAGGAAAGACTTGTCCTCAGGTGCCATGATAAACTTATTTGGCCTCCTCGTGACAGGCTCCACTGAATATGGAGAGGTCCATGCTTTCCACGATATGATCCACAACAGTTGGTCATAAGGCGGCGTCACCCAGGAGGTGGTAGGTCAGGAATCAAAGGCCTCAAGATACACTGATTCATCCTCAGTAGGGTTAGAGGTCTTCCATTCACCCTTCTGTCTAAGGATTTCTAGGATGTCAGAAAAAGAGACATCCTCAGAGGGGGATCTAGGGGACCCTTCTGATTCCTCTAAATCAGTGTCTGATGTAACAGACTCAGAAGAGTTGACATGTTTCCTCTTACACAGTCTCTTCCGAGGGTGCTCTCCAGTGGAATAATCTGGCGAGGTCTCAGAAGAGGGGGCACCTCCAATGGGGACTACTTGGGCCTCTGGTTCCCTACACTGTGGGGGTGGCAGGGGGGAAGAGTTGCTTCCTGCTGCTGGTGGGACACAGGTTCCAATGGAATGGCTTTAGCAGAAGATAAAGCCTTCTCTATAGCTTCAAAAGCCTTCCCCCCGCTCCAAAGAAGACCTCCTCTCCGAGGGGGTGGATGGTCTACTCCTAGCAAGAGTGAACGGCTCCGAAGCAGAAATGGGAGCTGAGCTGAGTCAAGCCGATGGTTATGAGAGGGAGGGTCAGTTCCAATGAGAACCCAGGGTGACTGTCCCCCTCTGAGTCGACATGAGAGTGTCGGCTCCCAGAACCCTCGGCTCCAAACTGAGCCACCAAGGATAGAGTAATTGGCTCTGAGGAAACATATTGAATCCCTGGAGCCAAAGGGTCCAAGATAGAGGAAGCTTAAGTAATAGGCTCTGAGAGCTAAGCAGTCAGAGGAGGAACAGTTGTCAGTAAGGGGGTCGACTCTAAGACCTTTGGGTCTGGAGGGGCTAATTTTCTTGCCAGAGCTGGATCCGAAAGCAACCTCTTCACCACCCTCTCAATGTCCTCATCTGATCAGGTCCTGGAGGATCTGGTGAAGACAGAAGGAGATCTCCTTCTTTCCAAAATAGGAGATCTGAAGGTGGGAGATACAACTTCGATGTCAGGTAGGGAGGAAAGGCACTCTAACTTAAATGGGCACTATGGCTCTCTTACTTAAATAGGCCGTACAGTCCTAAGGGGGGAATAGGGGTTGAAGAACTTTCAAAAACAGTCACACAAGAGACATAAAGCTATATATATATATATATATATATATATATATATATATATATATATTTATTTATATATAGGATAGAAAAAGTAGGAAAAGATTAAATTTAGCAAAAAATAGTTTTACTTAGCCAACGAGCCAGTAAGACACAACCTCAAAGCTTTCATTGCAAATGAGATCTGGGGATTTGTCATGAGGCACCATGGGATAGGGGCTAGCCTCAAGCCAGTAAAAGCTCTCGAGCTTTAGTATCGGCCGAGTCGGAGCAGAATATCGACTCCAAACTGATCCAGCAAGAATTACGGTGAGATAGGACTACATAACATCATATGTTTTTCCTCCAATTGCACATATTGCACTTTGTGAGAATGTGCTCCGTCTGATTTTTGCTACATTTGAAAAGCTGCACTGCACTTACCATCACACAAGCACGGTAAGCCAGGGTGTGACTGTTTGCGAGATGGTAAGCGATGTGCAACAGTGGGCAATGAAAAAAAATAAAATGCAATGCAATTCCAAGTATATTTGATATACAGCCAGTTATGTAGCTCTGTTATTCAAATGGGATTGCAGAAATATACTTGCATGAACATAATACACATTATACCCACAGTCATACTTTTCATAATATATGCACAATACCCATATAAATGAATAGGTAAATGACACAATATTGTATGTCAGCCCTCATACATGTAACTATTGATATCAACTAAACCATATCATGTGTTATGAGTGAGAGTATATCTGACGTGACACTGAACAACATTAAAAATGCATGGTATATTTGATTTTTGAACCCAGGACCATGTGGACAATAGTCCTAAACCTACATCTCTTGCCACAAGAAGGTTGTGAAAACACTTTTGTATGTTGCATTTCATTTGTATAATCTGCAATGTCAACAAAGTAAAAGAAAAGTTTGCTCACTCTGTACTAGAACCCAGAAACATTTACAATCAAGACCTAGACTTACCACTTATTGCCACAGGAGTAGTTACATGATATTCCCTATATTAGTATTCATTGCTAACTTGATGGTTTTGGGATAGTGCAGCCTCACTTACCAGCTTTGTGCAATGCCCAGTTGTGTTAATGGAATGCATCAGGTTTCTATTTTTTAGCTGTCTGGATTATGTCTGATACATGGGTGGTCCAGTTGCACAAATGAGCTAAGCATTGCACAAAAGTGAAAAAAAAAAAAAAGAGAGGAATGAAAAACAATAAAATATATGAAATTAATAAATGCAGAATGACATGTCTATGGCAGGTTCGTTTGTATGATTTTTCTCTACTTAAATGTATTTGGGACCCTGCCAAATTTTGAATAAGGAAAAGTCATTGCTATCACACCTCTCAACTGTACAGATTTTCACACAATGTCCAGATTTGTGTTTCATATTTTTGGTCTGTTTCTCAAAAAATTTGAGGGGTTTTGGCAAATCACTGGCAAATCATCAAAGATTGAATTCAGAAAATAATGACAGACATTTGTGATTCAGATTTCATACCCTTCCGAACATTCGTGCTAATGCAAAACCAATTATTCTATCAAAAGTTTATGTTTATAAGAGCAGTATTTAAAAATTACCCCTGTTTTTAGGCCTTTGTCCCCCCATTATTTGTAGCTTTGTTCAGATTTCTTGCTGTAAGAGGTTGAGAGGTCTGATGCTGTGCTGCAGACAGTAACCTTACATAGAAATATTATTCACATTCCTGAAGAGGTTTCACGTCTGTAAAAACACGGTTACATGCCCCGATTTTTTGTTTAAGTGTGCTGCCCTTCATTAATATACATTGTGTGGCACCGCCACAGGCACATCTTCATGTACATGAAAACACTCCACGGAGGCTCTGCATGAATCCTACATGGAGTTTCTTAAATCCTGCAGTGTTATTACTTGCTAAGTTATTATATAGATTAAACAATGCATTTTCTATCAAATAAATTGAAAATGCTATGTCTTTTTTAAGTCATTCACATATAGATAGTAATCAGGGTAGAATTGCAGAAATACTGTAATATTGATAACCGTTTTCAGTGTAAAATGTAGTAGCATTTCATTTTTTACGCCTTCTTAGCCACTGTCAATAAAATATATATTAGTTAAACAATGTATTATGAATGCATTTATTGTCTCCATTTATGGGCCATTTTTCCTCCCTTCCTCTCTATTTTTTATTTTAATTTACTTATGTATTATTTTCCATTTGTTTTGTTTATTTTCTTTCTGTCCCTTTTATGTTCTCTTTTACATAAATCCAGTGACTCCAGGAGCAACCCAACCAGCTTCCTTCTGGGCAAAGGAACATTCAACATTACCCTCTGCCCACCCAGAGTCATCCTCACAGGGTCAGGTTAGTGACTGTGGTGCTGTAGGCACCCTGGCACAGCACATGAGCTTCAGGACCTGGTAAAGGATGTGACTGAATGGGTAGTGTAGAGACACATTCAGCCAATGCAGCACATTCTTCATCAGATGCAATACTCACTACACAAATTGGCTCCAACAACAGACCCAAAAGATACCTTCACCACCATGTTATCTTGGTCTCCCATTGCCATGTTCATCAAGCAATGAAAGCATTTGAGGTCCTCTGGACCAGGGTTAACAGTTCTCTGTCTCTTCTTCACCTCCGTCCTCCCAAATCCTCTTTCCTAAACCTCTTAACTAATTCCTTCCTCAATTTCCCTCTCATATACAAAAAAAATTGAAAAACTGGGGGGGGTCTATTTCCTGACAAAAGCATAGCACCCTTTCTCTCATACTTCCTCCAGAATAACCCTCTTGATGCAATCCTTCTAGGTGGCCCTTATGTATTGTCTTCTCATGTTCTAGCAGTCCTATCTATACATTTCACACATTACAAAAAAAAATAAACAAATAAAATATCAGGGTATCCCTATAAGGACAGCCCTATAGTAAATAGATAAGCCTTTGGTCTTTTTTTTTAACTCATTCTGTATAGCTGCATTGAACATTGCATGGCTTAACTACCCACACAGTCTTGCACAGTCCTGAGATTATCCATAACTTCTAAGAAATAGTAAAAACTAATTGAGACTTTGCACACTGATGGATGAATTCACACATAGTTAAACTACTTTTCCCCCATTTTAAGTAGTTATAAAAAGTGGTCCTTAGACTAATTCACTTATCTGCTTATCAAAGTAAATAAATACATAAATAAATAACATGGGTATTGTGCTTTATTGTTTTCATTTGATTTATGTTGTAGTTTTTTTAAATCATCCCCAAAATGGGTTAAGTTCAGCTTGAATTCTCAAGTAAGAGATAGATACTTCCAACTGTTTTCTTTACCTTCACGTTATTAGGTATATTGTTTTTATACTCCTTTTTAAATCCTGAAAATAACCTCATTTTTTCTCATCAGTTTACTCAGACTTAGAAATGTAATGGAAGATGAACAGTCAGATTTAAGTAAAAAGCCACATTAGGTCAAACAAGCTCATGATTAAAGTCCATCACAGTGTCTCTGTAACTGTTGCTTCATTATGTTATTACTTCAACCTCTGATCATCTCATAAGCACATAACATCATTGGTTGTATCACTTTTAAAGCACCATTGTTCTTCTCACAAAAGTAATTGATGTTTCACAAAAATGAAGAGAACAGCTGTGATTTGGATGAGTAAACTGAAATTAATGTATGTATTTATTTATTTATTTTACATTTGTTTACTGGGAAAGTCTGACGGGGCATGGATCCCATTTTCAGTGGAGGCCCAGGGAGAAAAGCACCATAAAGATTAGTGCAGCAAATACAGTAAATACACTACACGTGTTAATAAAGTACAGTACAGAGTCAAAAAGTTAAGGTACAGTTTTAAGGTCAAGAAAGGAGCAAAAAGTAAATATACTAATTTCATTAGTGGCTAGTATAGTAAACACACGTTGCTTGAGTAAGAGTATAGAAAGGAGTTCTTGCAAGGTTTTGTAGAAGGTCAAAGTATGATATGATCTAATTAAGTGAAGCTACCCAGGGTCAGAAGAGTTACGTAACCAAGAACTATGTAAATGGGACCGGAGGAGTTTTTTGAAATTATTTTTGTTTTCAGCAGTCCTAATATATATAGAGGGATGGTATTCCATGTTTTTACAACAGAAATGAAAAACAAGGAGCCCCCAGTACTATTTTTGCTTTTGCCTATGTCAGCCAGTGATTTATTGATGGATCTTAATAAGCATTTGTTAGAGTACATATTAAATAGACCTTGAAGAGCAGGAACTCTATTGGGATAGTATAGAATTTGGTAGTCTATTGTAAGCTGGTTATATGTGAGCAGGTTGGGTAATTCTAGCCAAGATAGTTGCTTGATTGCTATGCAGTGATGTGCCCTGAAGGGTGAGTCAATAACAAACCTAGCTATTTTATTGTAGCAGGTGTTTAATTTGTTAAAGTCTGCTTTGTTTAGGTTGGTGAGTATGGGAGAGGCATAGAGGAGTGTGGATAGTAGGTGAGTTCTTGCAGTGGTGGCTTTACTGTTATTGGTGAGATACTTTTTGCATCTGTATAGGGTTCAGAGTTTTTTAAGGACTTTCTTTATTGTCTGTGCAATGTGCATATTGAATTTCATGTTGTGGTCTATGATAACCCCTAGAAGTTTGGTGTGTTGGACAGGTGAGATAGGGGTGTTATTAGCTGAGAATGATGGGACAGAATATCATTAGCTTTGTTTTATTATGGTTAAGTACTAGTTGAGAGTTGGATAACCAGGTTTCAACAGTGGTAAAGGACTCGTGTCAGTTCCTGGAGTTGAAGGAGTGATGGGGTGGAGCAGATTAGTGTGGAGTCATCGGCATACTGGACTAGAGTGACATGCTGGGTAGCTTTGTGGAGTTAGTTGGTGAGTATGCTAAAAAGAAAAGGTACAAGAATGGATCCTTGGGGGACCCCTAGGGTGACAGGATGGAGGGGAGATAAGGAGTTTTGCCATTTTACTGCTTGTTGGCTGCTAGTTAGATAGCCTTGAAACCATGCTAGTGTGGAGTGGCTGAGATTAAGATTGGAGAGAGCAGAAAGTAGTTTGGGATGGGCGACAGTATCAAAGGCCTTGGAAAGATCTAGGAATACAGTGGATACAAGGTTACCATTGTTTTGATGTAGGTTTATTGTGCTGATAAAGCTAATAGGGGCTGTGGTAGTACTGTGATTGGGGTGGAATCTGTGCTAGTTGTTGGTTAACAGTTTATTAGTGAGGAGATAGTGCATTATTTGGGAATGTATACATTTTTCGAGGATTTTAGATAAGGGGAATAGAATGGCATTTGAATGGTAATTAGATAGTTCCACAGAATTACATACTTTGTGGAGTGGTATTATATGTGAAATTTTCCACAGACAAGGAATGCATTGTTCTGCTAAAGAGTGATTAATGAGCATGGAGACTGGATAAGAAATGGCTTTGGCTGCTCTCTTTAGATATTCTGCAGGTAATTTGTTGGCAGCCAGGGTTGAGGGTTTAAGCCTATTTAGGTATTTATATATTGTGCTAGTCTGGACAGGCTATAAGGAGAAGATGTTTTGGTCAACTGGTACAGAAGATAGGTTTGAATGTGAAGTGGGAGAATTGTTATTGGTGAGGGCTAGGATGTACTTGGTGAAGTGTTTGTTGAATTGGGGTGGCAATATTATTGGTGGTGGTATCAATGTTAGGGGTGGAGTACTGGTCTTTCCTGGCTGTAGGATTTTATTAATGGCATCCCCGAATTTTTGTGGGTTATTTTTGTGTTTGGCTTGAAAGCCTATATAGTGATTCCTTTTGTCTTACCTAATTTGTTTTTTGGCTTTACTCCTTAGTTCCTGGTATGCCTGTCTATTAGTTTGAGTTTTATTTTGATGTCACAAGTACCATGCTTTATCTCTTTGTTTTAGCAGTAGATGGTTATCTCTGGTCAGCCAGGGGGCATAGCTGGATTTAGTTCTGACAGTTCTGATAGGGGTAAGGTGATTTAGAATGTTTAGGAAAGTGTTATTGAAGTAGTCTATGGCACTTTCCAGGGGGAGAGATGAGAGTGTTCTCCAGTTGCATTGATTAAGTGCAGATATGAAGTCATGGGTTTTGAAATTATTTGTGTACCGGATTTGTAGGAGGGTGTAGGATTTTAATAGATTCTCTTGGTGTTTAATTATAAAGGTATCTATACCCCAGGTATCAGTAAAGCTGTGCTTACATCTGCATGACAAATAATGCTAACAAATAAGTAAAGTAATGTAAGCATAGACCTCCTAGTATGCATTAACAAATACTTAACTAAAACAGGCACAGACTAGCAAGCATGTAATATACAACTTCATGAAAAATAGCTAACAATCATGTCTCCCAGTTACCACTTGCCTTTAATATACTTACCTTCATAGTTCTTATATGCCTGCTTACGTAATGCTTATAAGTTCATATTATTGTAGTTCAGGTTTGGAGAATCATTGAGAATCATAGCCACATCACTACAGCAATGATATGTATGGAGTAGCTCCCCCTGGATAGCAGATAATTAACGTTAATTCTCCCCATAAATTTATGATTAGACACCCAGATGTCAATATTTGCATTGCATGTTTTAGGGACATAATCTGTTTAATGTGCACAAATGCAGTTTATTCCAAAGGTAGAGGATGTGTTAGGTAAAAAAAATAAAAAGACTATCACAGTAGTGTGTACTAAAGATCTTGCAGCAGATGTTTATGTTCTTCCAAAAAATATTTGAGTGAGCTTTTTGAGCCATGAACATGAAGCAAGTCAACAGATTGAGGGTTTTTCATAACACAAGCTGTTAGGCAAAAATTCCTTCTGGGAGTCTGTAAGAGACTGATTAAAATTATAGAGGTTTTACTCTGGTATGGTAGCTTAGGTGGTTTAATAGAAGGAATGTTCTTATTAGGGGTCTTTGGAGATGTTAATGCTGTACAAGGTACTTAGAGATATACATTCTAAAGGGGATATTATGTTCAATAGTGAGTCTGCTAAAGAGGGAGTAAAGGAGGCGCAGACCATGCTTAGACATAGCAGAAATACCATACATAAAAGCTGTGTGAGTCACAAGTACATTTTGGCCATTACTGAGATATGGTGGTCAAAAGAGAGCTCATTGTTAACATGAGTAGCCAGGTATCGAATAATAGGAGCATGAAGAATATGATAGTAGAAAAGGAAACTGGGCAGATTAAATGCAACTCTTATGCAGGTTTTAGCATTTAACTTAAGTCACGTATGTCTGACAATTTAGATAATGTGAGATGAATGGCAGGAGGTCTTAGTTTGTAGGCATCCACAGACTAAGTTACCTAAGTCTTTGTCAACAGAATTTCACCACTGAGAATAAAATATCATATAGGTGTAGGCCAAAGACTGAACTCTGTAGGGACTTTACTAGTAATGTTTCTGTGTTTAGAGGACATACTTTTACCTGAGTTTGCTCCCTAACCCACTTACATATCCAATATGTAATGTAAAGGTTTGTGTTGAGAACAGACATTTGCTTATGATGCCTGCTCTGGGAATGTTACCAGTTTGTTTACCATGCCTGAAGTAATCAGTGCAGAGATTCTGACCCTCATTTAAAACTTGTGACTTTGCTTAAAATTAACCAGGCTGAGAAGACATGACATACCCTTACCAAAGTCAAGTTGATTGGAGTCATGGGTTTGGATGATACTTATGCTGTTGTAGTTTAGCTCAGTTCAGTGATGATGCATTCTATAGCTTTACAGATTATGTTAGTGAGATTTCTAAACTGATATTTACCAGGGTCTGTTGTAGGTATGCACTTTTTGAGGGAGACCACTGTGTCTGTTCTCCAAGTTTCAGGTTGATAGCCTGTGGAATGACTAAGGTTAGCTAGATTACAAGAAAGATTTGTTATGTAATATTTCAGCAAGTAGAGAATCTGGAATATTGCTAGTGTATCACCTTGCTTACTTATTATTTCCCAGACTCCACAAAAGAGCAAGCACATACTATACCGAAGTGCATAACTTACCAAAAGACGGGCACACTCATCCTTCTCAGCCAGCACCTAAGATGTCATTGGGAATAAATCTGGAACAAAACTTGGTGTTATTTTTGAGTTTTCTATTTTTTACAAGGGGTCATGTGTTTTTTTTTCTTTTTCCTACAGTTATTTAGGCAACCTATGCTACTATGCTAATTATGGATGCTAGCATGTGCAGGACTCAATACAAACCTTTCCACAGATAGTAAGCATGTAAACCACCAAGTATTCCTTTGTATAGAAAAATAGAACAGAAAGGAAGAAAACACTTTTCATTAAAATAGAATTCACTGAAAATAATTCACACAATCTGCTATTCAGGGAATTGGTTAAATGCAGTTAAATGCTATTTTCAGACATTAGTTCTACAAAGCAAGTCCTTCTGCATCTCCTATGGGGGTAAAGCTGTCTGTCTTCCTCAAGCTTGTATGACCTTGGGAATATAATATTTACGCAAAAAAGGTTCTCCTGCACGGAAGAGATTGCACGACTCAATCCAACATAGCAAGCCAAAAATAGAAGCAGCAACTGTGAGCTGTGTAAATAATTTGTTGAAAAACAAGAAATAACAGAACGGTTCGGCTATGGAATTAACCTAGCCTTCATCAGTGTTAGTTTGCCAAAACATCTTGTAGTCCTTATATACAATTACAAATAACTGATCATAAGATTTTATTGGTAAGCTCATAAATATTCATAAATGTTCCTTATCGTGAATATTCATTTAGACCAGGCTGGAACAGTCCACCTGACTTTACAATCCATTTTTTCTCTTTCGCATTCAATTTACTGTGCCATCTAGATTTATTAGTTCTGTCACCTACTATTTTATCAATGATAGTGAAATGAAATGTTGCTGTAGTGTGTTTTAAGGTGTGTTTATAAAGGGCATTGGTCAACCTTTTGCATTTAACATCACTAAGGTGTTCAGAAATGCGTAATCTGAGGGGTCTAGATATCTGCCCTATATAAAATGCATGGCAGTTACAGGAAGCCAAATATATCATCCAATCTGTACTGCAATTTGCAAAAACTTTATGCCAAATATAATCCCACAATTACTACTGGAAAATTGTTTAGTCTTCAACACATGTTTGCAATGGCTGCAGTGGTCGCATGGCATACAGCCAACTAACTTGTCTCCAGAAATGGAAGTTTGGGTCATATTGTGATGTATTGATTCATGTTGATGTTTGTAATGGTTGAAGTAAGATCCAAGATTCTTCCCTTTTCTGAATGAGAACTTGCAAGTGTCAGATAAATGTTGTGAAAAAAAATTATCAGCTAAGAAAATGTTCCAATGTCATCTGGTGGCATCAATGACTCTGTTGGTGTTCCTACCATATGTGGTGATAAACAGTAAGGTGTCATTTTTGTGTTGCGATTTCTGTTTGTATTTGAGAAGGTCCTCTCTGTCTAGATGGGCAGCATGATTGCTTGCTGTGTGTACATAGCCCATGCTGTAACCTCTTTCCTGAAACCTATGAGCCAAATCTTTATGAAAAACTTCAAAGGTGTGTTCGTCTGAACAGATACGTCTCATCCTGGTGAATTGAGACTTGGGAATATTTTTGGTAATATGGGGTGGATGAAAGCTGGATGCATGGAGTAAGGTGTTATAGTCTGGGTATTTTCAAAATACTTCAGTACGAAGAGTGTTGTCATCATTCCTGCTGATCAATACATCCAAATATGTGATTTTGCATGAATGATAGTTCATGGTAAATTGTAAACCCCATTTATTATCATTGAGATACTCAAAGTATTCAACATCAGACCTCCACACCATCCAGCAATCATCCAGGTATCTACGTCATATATCAATTTCCACCAAGTAAATGCTGTGTGTAACATCATAGATAATTTGTTCTTCTGTATAGGCCATATATAAATCTGCATATATGGGAGCAAACAATGCACCTATTGCAGTGCCCCGTATTTGGAGATAACATTGTTGACCATAGAAGAAAACAATTTTTGTGAGAACGTGTTCAGTCAAACAAATGAGGAAAGTGTTAAAGCCGGGTTTGTATAACTCAGATTTTTGTAGCCAGTATTCAATGACATCAAGCCCAGCCCAGTGTGGTACATTAGTATATAATGCACAGACATCTAATGTGCATAGCAACCAATGATATTCAATTTGCATTTCATTTATAATCCCTAAGAATTCTGTAGTGTCCTGGATTCTGGATCTTACCCATCTCAATAATGGTTTTAGATGCTGGGTTAAAAATTCTGACAATGGTTCAGTCAAAGAATCATTGCCTGCCACAATGGGTCGACCAGGGGGATTCTGAGGGTCTTTATGAATCTTTGGTAAAAAATAAATGTATTGACTATTCGGATCTAACAATGTAAGATGATCTGTAGTGTTTTGTGTGATGATGCCATTTTCTACTGCTGAATGCAAAAATTCTTCAATTTGATGTTTAAACATAGATGATGGATAAAGAGGCATTTTGGTGTAGTATCTGGCATCATCCAATTGTCTCAGAGCCTCAGCATCATATTGTGCCCAGTTCATAACTACCGCAGCACCACCTTTGTCCGCAGAAATGATTACCAAATTCTTGTTGTTGGAAAGTTCCTGTAGAGTTAACATATCAGACTTTGAGAGATTATTAGGCCTGGGATGAGTCATACTAGATATAAAGTGTAAATCTTTGAGAACACTGTTTTGGAAAAGACTCACACAAGGATGCATTGGTGGGACAAAGGTGGATTTGTAGTATTTAAATGCATCAACAGCTAAACCATCAGAGATATTATCATGGACATACAATTTGAGATTGAGCAATCTACAAAATGCTATCACATCCTGTGCAAATGTATGTTCTGGAACAAAAAATCCCGGTATAAAAGAAAGACCTTTATTCAACAGATGTGTTTGTGAGTCAGATAATGTTACATCAGAAATGTTTAATACATTTGTACTAGGACCAATATTTATTTGTTCATCAAAAGTTCCATCAAACCCTCCAAACGTTTTATTTTTCCGATGTTTTCTGCCTCCCCTATTGTAAGGCCTAAAGGGACCATACTGTTGTTACATTTGGGGATGGGAGAGTCTGGAGTCTGCTGTGTGTCCAAATCTGTACCAGAAGAAGAATCTCCCCCAGATGAATCCATATATGTACTACATTTTCTAAGAATGGACTTGGGACGTTTGCGTTTGGGGGTGGTATTGGTTTTGTTATAGCCTCCTTCAAACCTAACATGTCTGGAGTGTTGAAAAGGGTGACCTTTGTCATAATCAGTTTGATCTCTTTGAAATTTTTTGTTTCCTATCTTTAAGCTGTTGTTCAAAGGCTAATAAATCTGAACTAAGTTTGGTCAATTGGGTAGAATAAAAAGGTTGATCCATGTACTAATTTCTTTCGTCACATAATTTACTGACATTAGTAATTTCCCTATCAATGATCCACTATAGTATATAGATAATGTTTCCACAAATCTCATAGAACCATTTTGTTGTATTGTCGACCATTCACTGGTTAGTTGCTCATCCAATTCAGTGACTAATGGCTGAATTTTACCTCTGAACCCTCTAGGGGTTATCCCTTTGGCCATGTACGCTTTAAATAATTTGAGGTGCCATACATTGGATCTTAGCGTTTTCATGTTTCTATTCAGTTGTTGAAATAGCCGGTCACAATGGGTTTGTGGGTTTTCAATAGTATTTGTACTATTGTCATTATACCGTTCCCCTATCCCAAAAATACCCAAATCTTCTTTATCAGAAAAAAGCCCGGCCAAGATCCGATTAAGATCCATTATATTAGATTGGTAATAGATGAAAAAAGATAAAATATAAGAAAAAATATAGGAAAACAGAATCAACTGTAGCTAAAGAACAACGTAAGGTATAGAACCTTAACACATTTTTGAGAAGAAGGATATTACCCAAAGTCTAAAGACTAATTACACATGTATGCAAGCCAAAAACAGACTTAAATTGTAAGGAATATATATAAAAAAGGTAAATGCAGTACCATGTCCTAATAACAAACAAATCCAATCTAAGATCTGGGCAATAGTGGCCACTGTAAAGAACAAGTTATTGAATCGATCACCAAATTGACAAAACAAAAGTTTTGATCAATATGAAATCCTGGTGTCTCTGTGCCTGAATAGACCCAAACTAAAGTTCACATGGATGAACCTCCTCATCTGGCCTTGACTGTAATATTTAAATATATACTGAGACCCTTCAAATAGGTAAAAAGAACCGTGCCACGTCCAGATCCACTTATGACTAAATACAAAATCTTGGACAATAATGGCCCCTGCATATCAATTAAATGTCAACTGCTATTAGCAAATAGCAATAAGTTTATGAAAAATATATAGAGCCAAAATTTGGCCTGATAAACATGTGTAAAGGGGTTGTAAATGTCGATCAATACTCATAAAATAGTATACAGAAACTACAGTTGAATCTGTGAGCAAAGCCCAATCTATCTAGATTGCAATGGGGTCTTTGTATGTTTAGCTATATACCACCAAAAGGCAGGGTAAAAAAGAAAGAAGAAAATGGAGGGGGGGGGGGAGTAAAAAGGTTGAGTGAAGCCTGTTATATGTCCCACTGATGGTAAAGCCAACTAATAAATAAAAGTCAGTCTAATGCAATGTATTTAGTATAAGAAGTCAAAACTGTTACTGTAGTAATATTTATGCTATGTGAAAGGGTCCTGGTATAAGTTCAAAAAGCTGGGATGTAATACCCATTTAGGAGTCCCAATACACACCGGACAAAATTCCAAAATTATGCAAGTTTAAACAATCTTGAGCTGTTGACAATATTACGTGTTAGATACACATTGCAATACATTGGTTCCCAATATAACCCATCTGAAAATAACCGACATATGACAAAGTAAATATCCAAAGTATTACTTGATGTTTAGTGAAAAATGATTAATATTAAGCAAAAACCCATTTTCAATTTCCAAAGAATCCAATAAATGTTATCATTGAAAAGAGTTTCCAAAAAAAGGCCTAACTATGTTGCAGGCCCGTTGGAAAATGGCACCTGAATATATCATAAATAATGAAACAAAAATGGCTCCACGGTTGATGTAAAAACAACCTTTGCCATAAATAATTATCAGATATCCAATGGTCCTGATGAACTCGTTACAGTTGTATCAACAAAATCGCACATTAACATAGCCGTTATTGTCCAGTTTGAGTTGCAAAAACAGTCACTACACCTTTATGTTCTTTGAATAAGAAAGTTTCACTCAGGCATGCTCTCACATAACCCGGCTTGTATAGTCGAGCCACTTTGCCCCGCAGTGTTAAATAATCTTTGTCCCAGAGACTGTAGCAAAACACATGTGCGTGTATACTATAGTCCCAAAGTCAAAATGCACAGTAGAAAGATAAATAGTGGAAAAATAAAGCCTTTGTAATTGGATAATCTATTAGAGTTACTGTTATGTTCCAGGTCCATAGAAAGTACTAACTTCCAAATATGTCATGAAGAAGATGGAATGAATCAGTCCCATTAACAATGTGAAGAACACAAGCAAAAGTTACCTTGAGCGTCTGAAAAAAGGCCAATAATCTGATTAACTATTCACGATTGTTTCAACAAAAATTGTTATGGTATTTATAAGGCCATCTCTGACCCTTTTGGATAACCAAGAGTAAATATACTGAGATAAATGCAAAGTTCACCCAAGCATACTGTCACCTGAAATAACCGTTGTGTAATGAAACCACATCTTCCCCCTATACTTGATAAATAGTGTTCTTCAGCCCAGAACTTGCTGCCAAAAAATATCTGCACTGATACACCTTCAATGTGGTCAAAATGTGAAGAGCTTCCTGAAAAACTCTGGCATGATATATTACCTGCTGTATGTTATAAAGTCATAAGTTGAGCAAGGCCCCATTACACTCCAAATTCCACAACTGATGAAAAATTATGCAAACAGCATAAGATGAAAACCACAGTCAACAAATATACGGAAAGTACCTCAATGTTGAAAGGCACATTATCCTGTTACAGCATGGGCTATGTACACACGGCAAGCAATCATGCTGCCAATCTAGATAGAGAGGACTTTCTCAAATACAAACAGAAATCGCAACACAAAAATAACACCTTACAGTTTATCACCACATATGGTAGGAACACCAACAGAATCATTGATGCCATCAGATGACATTGGAACATTATCTTAGCTGATAATTTTTTGTCACAACATTTATCTGACACTTGCAAGTTCTCATTCAGAAAAGGGACGAATCTTGGATCTTACTTCAACCATTACAAACATCAACATAAATCAATACATCACAATATGATCCAAACTTCCATTTCTGGAGACAAGTTAGTTGGCTGTATGCCATGCGGCCACTGCAGCCATTGTAAACATGTGTTGAAGACTAAACAATTTTCCAGTAGTAATTGTGGGATTATATTTGACATAACATTTTTTTGCAAATTGCAGTACAGATTGGATCATATATTTGGCTTCCTGTAGCTGCCATGCATTTTATATAGGACAGACATCTAGACCCCTCAGATTACGCATTTCTGAACACCTTAGTGATGTTAAATGCAAAAGGTTGAGCAATGCCCTTTATAAACACACTTTAAAACACACTACAGCAACATTTCATTTCACTATCACTGATAAAATAGTAGGTGACAGAACTAATAAATCTGGATGGCACAGTAAATTGAATGCCAAAGAGAAAAAAAATGGATTGTAAAGTTAAGTGGACTGTTCCAGCCTGGTCTAAATGAATATTTATGATAAGGAACATTTATGAATATTTATGAGCTTACTAATGAAATCTTATGATCAATTATTTGTTATTATATATAAGGACTACAAGATGTTTTGGCAAATTAACACTGATGAAGGCTAGGTTAATTCCATAGCCGAAACCGGTCTATTATTTCTTGTTTTCCAATAAATTATTTACACAGCTCACAGTTGCTGGTTTCTGTTTTTGGCTTAATATAATATTTAGTTAGGGAGGAATGGCAGGTGTAGCTACCAGAACAAGAAGGGAGTTGTAGCTGAACACGATCCTTAGAAAAATACTGCTTTTATTTTTAAATTCAGTGAAATCTAGATTTAACGGTTAAGCAAGAAATACCAACACAATTTTAGGAAAAAAAATATTTTAAATGGCACACAAAGCCAAATTTTTGACAACAGCATAGTGACCATATTCATATTGAAACTTATCATGGGAAACGCATTCTGATTCATGTGGAATAATTCTGAATGCTTGGGCTTTTAGCAAAATTGCATGGCACTAAATGTTCTGTGATTGCAATTTGCTAAGGTCATAGTTATAGCCTAGTACAAAGAGTTCTTGCATGTTTGGGATCACCCGTGCAAGATAGGTAAATATGGACCAGTGCCATCTGCTTCAGCCCTTCTGGGTATTCATATCAATGGTATACAATTCACTGACTTTACTAAGTCTCAAGACCATTTTTTTGGTACTATACAATGTGTATAAAATACTTTCATCAGTAAATTCCATTTGCAGTGAACTTTACTGCTCTATATAATGAACATGTCCTCATTCATTGCTTCAAACGGTGAATATTTGTATTTTGTTTTTCTTTTATTTACAACTATACACTGATCCCTTTTGGAATTTGTAAGAAGTAAATGTAAGGTCATAATTGTCAGAAGCATTTTGCTAACATAAGCTGGCATTTGTAACTTTGATATATGTTAGCCTTAAAATAATAACAAACTGCATAGCAGTGAAGTACATCTCACATAAAACAGCTCAGAGATATTGTAAGAGTCAGTTTATTCTGTCTTTAATTTATAAGCTCAGCCATAAACTGCAAGTTTATTATTCCAAATTTTCCTACAGGGATTTCAAGGGCTTTTTCTAGTGATGCTGAAGAATTATGCACTGGCTTTGTAGATGCCCTATAAAGAAAAAAATCACTTCTTCATTTGCAGTAGTCTGCTGATTTAATATGTGTTCAGTTCTACATATAATAAAACACTACAGTAGAAATGGAAAATGCTTTGTACATTATTGATAAATTGATTATTGTGTAATACATAATTTAAAGGTATAATAGTATACGTCTAAATCAGTTCCAACACATTCTAGCATGTTTACCAACTAAATCCATACTTAGAATAATAGCAATAATATCACTAAATGTTATGCCTTATCTAAGTATACATATACAGTAGGATGGATTTTTTTTGTTTTTATTGACTTTGCATAAGGCTAATGATAATAAGACATATATATATTTGTATAGCATATGCATTCATAATGTTTGTATTTAAATGCTGGTGTGCTACAAATGAATATGCTTCCAAGTTGAAATGTCTATGTAATTCTCTTTAGAATGAAAATTATGTGGTGTTTTAGGTTTGTTTCATGCATTATTGTGGAAATGCAAAGGCTTAGGAAATGTTTGTTTAAAAGAAAACAGCAGAAAATGGACAGCAAAAACTCAGTTAAGCCCAACAACATTCCTTAGAGAATGCACATGGTGGTAGTAAGAGTGAATTTGCTGTATATCCACTTTCTCTGCTAAGCAATAGTTATAAAATAAAGCAGTAGCATTTTCTTCCTGAACCTCTCCAAGGAATTTACTAGTTTCCTTCAAGCTCCAAGAGACAGCAAACAGTCCATTTACTTTCTGATGCAGAGCTCTATTCATATTTTTTTCCAGCAGCATGGCTTTAAAATCCCCAAGCTGTAGGTATAAATTTTGATATAAATCAAATAACAAATCATTTGCTCCTTATATATATATATATATATAATATGCTATTTACTTTCCAGCACTAATCACTTGCCTTGATGGTTTATCTCGTAAAAAACTAAAGTCTAGTTATGGACAAGTTATTGACCAACAACTGCCTGTTTTTTGTTTTGTAATTACAGTTGTCAGTAACTCATGCTGAAGAACATCTTAAGTACATTTTAAGAACAAAAGAATCCAGCTTTTAATAATAGGGCTACTGTATTATAACTGCTATCTTTTACTGACAGTGTAATAAAGTGAGAGTTGTATTACTAAATCAATATAAGAAATAGATTGCTCTCTAAAGATAACCCAAGCCTAAGGTCAATACACTATCCACAAAGTACCTAATGTCTTGAAGCTAAACAAGGGCTACAGTAAATGCATCAAACCACTGTATCAGCAAATATAAGGAAGCTGTGCATTCCTTTGCAGCAATCTAAGAAATGTGGCAGTGAATAAAAGGGGCAAAGTATTTAAAGACATACAGCAAGACGGAGGCACGTACTGCAGAAAATAAAATAAACAAATGTGCAAGAGGCAAAGCAGTTACAACTTCAAGATGCGTAAGTTTTAACTACTTAATTTTCAAAGAAGGCAAAGAAAGTGAGGCAGGAGAAAGAGATGACATAATTTCTGTAGGGCAGCTATACTGCTAGTTAGATAAAGACAACAATAAAATTAAAATAACAATCTATAAAAGAATAAAGTGTCAGAATCAGACTGATGGTTATTTAATTAGAATGCTGAAGTCATCGCAACACATCTTACAGCTATGTTTGATTTTATGGAAACCAGACCTCCTAAATTGTGTTGTATAAAGGGAGACATACCCCTTCTTCATATGACAGATGATGCAGAAAGTAAGGAAAATGAGGACAAGTGTTAAAGAGTGTCAGTGTTACAAATTGACACTTTAGGTTCTTATCCCTACTGATTTTGATTTTTTTCATATCAGGCTCAATGTAACTTGATGAGCACTGTATCTTTTAGAGAAAATGAGAACAAATTAGAACAAATGCTCAGCTATTGCCTAAAGGGGTAGCTGAAGTAAAACATACCATCTATTTGGAAAATGCAAAACTAAATTATTGTCAATAGGTGACAGTACGGTCATTTAGAATTTACATAATGAAAGAGGCAGGCAATCATTTAGTGCTAAAAATTATATTTAAATACAGAGCTGGGTACTGAGTGGCAAAAGCAGGAGGAAGAATGCAACAGCATTTTATATGTCTATATGTGTATGCGTATTTGTGTGCATATATATATATATATATATATATATTGAGAGAGAGAGAGGGAGATAGCAAGAGTCCATGTAATTGAGGGGGACAGAACTTTGAATACCTTTTCTGGTAAAAGTCTGAAATGATATTTGCATCCATCACTCCTCCTTCTTATAATAGTCAACCTTAGTATTTCCACTTTCAGTAAAATAAGATTATCTAATGCAGTTCTGAATCTGCCACTAAACATGATGTTAAGTTAATGTAGAAACACGCATTATCCATGTACTCATGTCCATACACACACACACATACGCACACACAACACACACAAACACACACACACACACACACACACACACACACACACACACACACACACACACACACACACACACACACACGCACACACACACACACATCTATATATTTATGAAAACATAGACATATAAATGGTATATTACCCTTCTGAATGGGATAGTGTAATATTATACATAACACCTATTATTACAAGGTTTCTTAATGTCTATAAGATGGTAAGTAGTAGCAGTTACTGTAACTAACATAAGCAAATAATATAAAACATGAAAGTATTGGTTATGATGTAGCTAAATGTAGCATATACCAATGTACCTGTGAAGCCATTGCACTGTATTACATGTGCATTACTAGTGGATCATTTGCAATGCAGTAATGTAGTCATATGCTCATAGGTTCATAGGTAAATAAAAGGCTAGCTGTTCTTGTGGGCCATTTTAAGCCTAGCCAGTTTCCCTTTTTTGTGCTCAAATTAACCTACCCGTTTGATTAGAGATTTTTCTTACTCATCCCATGTTCGATAATTATAAATTACCCTTAATGAGAATAACTGGGATCTTACAACAGATAATTTGAGGGGACCCATGCATGGGATAAAGCATTTAAGAGCTGGCTTTGTCCATTAGTATCACAGGGGGCAAACCTAGGGTACATTTTCTGTTTGCCATCCTTAGATCCAAGTTGTTTTTGAATATGTACAGGGATGATCTTTGTTTTATGTAGATGAGGAGTCTTTTCCAGTGCAATGATGTCCTCTGTGAGATATACCTGAGCCACCTGTTCTGATGATTTGCAGAAGAGGTTTAAATCCCTAGACTGAGTATTTATGATGCCATCTGACTTGTTGATGTGCAGTAAACCCATCAGTATTTGGAAGGAGGATGCCCTGTATCCCAGGCACAGTTTACCTCTTAGCAGTCTGTAGGATATTGAGTATAATGACAGGGTTTTGAATCGGTCCATGTAGGACATGATGTTCAAGCCTTGTATCCTTTTAAGGTATCTCTGTGGGCATTCCAGTTGTCACATGTGTCTGGACAGATACATGCCAAAGGGGGCATTATATAAAATGATTGGCCTAATGAGGGCTAAGTAAAGGGGTAGAATGACATCCCTTGATCTAGACACACTCCCTTTCTTTATAAGGTGTGCAATATAGAAAGACTTTCTTACAACAGACACAAAGTTAGGTCACTTTATACATAAGTTCCCAAATCCCAAACAACTGGGTCAATGTTTTGGGGCATAGTGTCAATGTAGTATTTCCCTGGGGTAGATGACTTCCCAAAGGATATACTAATTCATTTTTTGGCATTTAGTTTCAGTCCATGATTGTATCACAATTGCAGCACCAATTATTTATTTGGGAGAAGACATCCTACAGGTTGGCTAAGTCATCTGGGGATTCAATGACTACTCCTAGCTTACAGTCATCTGCAGATTTAAATCAGCCAGAATCCTTTGATATCAGCTTTTACTTCAGAAAAGTAGATGTCAAACAGCAGAGGTCTCAACACAGAACCCTGGGGAACTCCACTGAAGACTGGTCTCTCCGTGGAGGTACCTTAACCTATTTTGAGTCTTTATATTCTATCTGTGATCCAGTTGGCAATTCAGTAGGTAACATGGGGGTTTATTCCCAGTTTATTTAGCTTTTCTACTATGCCTGAGTGGGGGACTGTGTAAGAAGCTTTGGCCAGGTCGAGGCATGCTGTGTGTACTGTTTTTGCCTTCATCCTTTGCTTTGATGACCTTTTTCAAAAAAGACAATGTACATTTGCCGAGATGGTCTGTTTTCTGTCTTGAGTTTATGAGCTTTATTGGCTAATACTACAGATCAGTACAGCACTAATAATATTAACTAGTGAGCAGCAAAGCTGGGGGTGGGGGACAGCATTCACCCATATCTGATGCCTGCTGCAGACTACTGAATTAAGTATAATTCTAGCAGTGATGAATATAAAGTCATGACTGTAGTCTCCACTATGATTTCCACCAGTTCTGCTAAGGTGCAAACTAGCCTTAATTATTTGATTTAGCTCAACAGTGCGGTTACCCAGTGGAGCCACCAATATTTCAATAAACAGAGTATTCCTGACTTCTGTATATCCCACTGACTGTTTCCTGTATTCCCTTAAGCCACAAACTAGTCATTGCATTGCCTGGAACCCTTTCCCTAATCTATAGAATAGAATAATAATAGCATATCCTGGATGTATTTGTTTAAAGTACCTTAAACACTGCATTTATTTATTTATTGACATTTATTAACTGGGTTAGTCTGACTCAACAAGGCCCTTTTTCAGTGGAGACCCGAGGAGAAAAGCTCCAAAAGTACAGTACAATAAACATTATATAACATAGACAATTGATTATAAGAGAAACACTGATATATGAGAATTAACAGTAAATAACTAGATTGGTTGTTTTAGGTGAACAAAATATATATATAAAATAAAATAAATACAGTGTATACACAAGCTAGTAAAGAGTAAAGAAAGGCATAGAAGATAAGTATTTGGAGTATATACAAGTGAAGATAAATGCGATCTATGTGCCATCACATCGTATGTTTATACAGAAACACAGAAAGACATACACATGCAGACACATAGACAGATAGATACACGTGTGCGTGCATGCACACACATACACACACACACACACACACACACACACACACACACACACACACACACACACACACACACACACACACACACACACACACACACACACACACACACACACACACACACACACACACACACACACACACACTGCAAAATCATAAAAATCCTAAAAACATAAGTAACAGCTTACAAAGTAATATCAACAACAGTATTACAACATTAAAAACCGGAAAAAATGAATCTTACAACAACTGGGTTTGAACAATAACAACTGCCTCTTGATCTGACTTATAGGTATAGGTAAAGAGAACAGATATAGAAAAATAATAAGTAAGAACACATAGCAATTAGAACTGAGATAACTAATATAGAAAATATTTACAGTGATCAACAGGAAGAGGAGAGGGGGGTATAAAAGAAGAAAAGGAATCTGAAACAATGTCACAATAAGTTTAGCCAGAAATTAGCGACATCAGTCAAAGGAGATAAATGGAAGAAATCCAAATGTCCTGTTGTGTATTTGCAGTACAGACGTTTTTAACATTCTGGAAGTTTTTTCAAAAAGCTTCACAATATGATCAGTCATTAGTGAATTTTGGGTCTCGAAAATGCATAAGCGCATGTAGCAAATACTGTGATCTGGTAAGCCTGGATCTTTTAAATATAGGTAGCCTCTACATCATATAATGAGAAAATATTCAATTTTTCTGCAGTACAAGGAAAATCGCAAGCTCAGTGTACAATTGACTATATTTTGTTTAAATACCAAAGCTTCCTCAACTGCATGACACCCCCCAAATTAGTGAAGTATGTGAAATTTATTGAAGAGGAATGACTTGCTGATTCTTTGAAGAAAGGAGACAAAATTATGTTTACTTTTGTTCATACAATTCATAATTAGTAGGTTGTAAATGTTGTAAACTTTAAAATTATTAGGATGAAGCCTAGGAATTTGTTATTCATTTATCAAATGAAATATAGAAGTCTTGTGACTAGGAAATAAATGCCTAATTCTAGAGTTCAGAACAGAAAATCTTCAAAAACTTCATAGTCTTTCTTGAGTCCATATTTGACCTGTAAGTACTTAAAGTAGCCTGTGGTCACAGAACCATTAACTGCCAGCACCCAAGTAAGCACAAAGTACAGTTGTGTAAGTAAACCTTAACATAACAGTAGATGTCCAAGAGATCACTGCTGCAGTAGAGCTTAGTGATAGGTGTTGTATCCTGCCAAGGATACAGGAATCAGCCAACTTCCAAAGCTACAGGGCAGCTTCCTTGCACCAAAACTGTCAGGCAGTTTGAGCTGAACTGACTAAAAGACAATTCTGGGAGCGTAGCCGTCAGAAATTTCTTGCCAGCAGACAGAGGGAGGCTGAGCCCTGAAAGGACAATGTTAGGAACAACAAAAAAATAAATCTTCACACCCTGGCATAAAAACACACTCCAAAATACAAGGGAATTGGAGGGAGGGAGGGGCTACTGCATTAGTGATCTTTTGAACATCTACTGTTAATGGTAATTTTTCCTCACATAGCTGTACTATGTACAGCATATTGATCACTGCTGCAGTACCATTATCTGTATGGGTAAATTACCTTAGCTAACTAGATTTGGAAGGTAGAAGGAGTAGAGTCCAGGAGCCTCTGGAGAATGGTCCTAGCAAAGCTTTTATCTGAACATATAGAAGGAATTATGCTTACAGTGCTTTGTAAAAGTACAAGTAGCAGCTTCTAGAATACATCTATAATTCAACCCTTTCAAAAAAGCCATAGATAAAGCCAAGGCCTGATAGAGTGGACCTTGAACTTGCCAGGAATACTTTTGTTATGGTGAGCATAACAAAAGGCAATAGCCTTAGACAACTATTTGGAAACCGTTTGTTTTGACATAGGTTGTCCCTTCTTCTTACCATCACAAGAAAAGAACAATTGATCTGAAAATCTGAAATATTCTATTCTGTCAAGATAGTACCTAAGTTGTCTGTTGACGTCCAAGGTATGGCGTATCCTTTCTCCCTCATTTTCAGGTTGAGGAGAGGAAGTGGAGATATTAACAGTTTGGATTAAAGTAAACTTGGATACCCCTTTAGGCATAAAAGAAGGATTATATCTCAAAGAAATCCTGTCCCTGTAGAAAACAAGATAGGGTTGACTCACCATAAGAGCTTTCAACTCATATAACCTTCTTGCAGAGGTGAGAGCAACTGGTAAAACTGTTTCCATGTTAAGAACCTCCAATCAGCCAGGTTGGAAAATGACATAGGGCTGACTCACCATAAGAGCTTGCAACTCAGATACCCTTCTTGCAGAGGTCAGAGCAATAGGTAAAACTGTTTCCATGTTAAGAACTTCTAGTCAGACAAGTTAGCTGGTTAAAATAAATCAAGTGTTAGCTTCTCTAACAAAAAAAAAGATCTCAAGAGAGGGCCACCAGTTTTCTTGTAGACCTCTTATGCAAATCCCCTTTGAAGAACATTTTCAAATGAAACTGCATTTAAAGAGGATGATCCATAAACAGATATTCTGAAATGTGTGATAAATGAATCTTGATAGAGGTATAAAAAAGGCCACAAAATAGTAACTCACACAGATATTGTAGAACAAGACAACAATTAGGTCTGAATGGTGCTAGTTCTGTTACTGGAACTAACTAGAAAACCTTTTCCGCTTGCTAATATATGAATTTCTAGTAGCAGACTTTCTTGCCTCAGTGCGTACCTGTTGCATATCCTCAGTAAATAGGTGACGAAAAGTAATTAAGACCCCATCATCCAGGCAGTCAAATGAAGTTGACTGATGTTAGAGGGTCTCAAATACACCACTCATGTGTGAGTAGATCCAGTCTGTGAGCATGCTAGTGGTAAGTGCCCCTGGATATTTCCAAAATAAGGGAGAACCATGATTCCTTGGGCCAGAATGGAGTCACCAGAATGATCTTGGAGGATTCCCTCTAAATATTCAAAAGTATCCTGGACATTAGTGGAAATGGTAGAAAAAAACATACATGAACATTCCTTTCCAAGGAAAAGAAAAGAAAAGAAAAGGCATCTGTCTTCCAGGCTTTCTTGCATGGAGTCCTGGAGCAGAAACTTGCCAATTGATTGTTCAGAGAGGAGGCAAAGAGGTCTACTTGAGGTACTCCCACAGATGGATCAAATCTGGGAAGTCCCCTGATCTAGTTTCCATTCATATGGGTTTGCACTGGCCCTTCTCAGCTTGTCTGACACACAATGTTTCTCTGACAGAATGTAGGATGCTTGTAGAGTGAGATTGTTTAGTGAGCTGTTTCATAAGCTAATATGGCTAGTTTGCAAAAGGGTATGACTTAGTTCCCCTCTAGCTTGTTGATATAAAACATGACTGCAATATTGTCTGTAACCACTTGAAGAGGTTCCTGGGACCAAAGATGATTCAGAGAGTTGGGTGCCTTGATCAAGACAAGCATCCCCTTATTATTTATGTGTTGCATCTGTCCTTGGCTTCCCACACCTTTCTGAAACTGTTCCTCAAGCAAAGTCAGAAGCATCTGTGGTGATTGACTGCCTTAGGCCTGGGAGGGAGAAGGGGAGACTTGAAGCTTAGGATATCTGCTGTCTCCACCAAAATATTTCTTGTCTGACAAACAACAGCACTGGCATTTGAACAGATAAAGGCTGTTGATGCTGGGACCAAAGAGATTTCAGCTATATTGTATTTTTCTCATGTAGAGTCTTACCAGGGCTATGATGAGAATCGTAGAAGCCATGGGACCTGAGATACATCCTTGCAATGACCACAGTCTGAATGTAAACCTTACAAATAGATCTAGATAAAGACTGTGGAGAAAAGTTCTTTGAACTGAAATGTCTAGTTGACATCCTAGGAGCTCAAGCCTGTGTGAAGGAGTTAAGGAATACTTTTAAATGTTCTCTTGGAATTGCAGCCTATGTAAGACCTAAGAGAAAGATTCCTGGCACTTTGAAAAAGACACTGCAAAGATAAGCAAACCATCTATATATGAAAAATGTGGATACTCAGTAGCCTGAAATGAGCTATAAATGGAGCTAGACACTTTGCAAACAACCTTGGTGCAGTGGATAGTCCAAAGGTTAAGGCAGAGAACTGATAATGTGATCCTGGCACACAAAACTTTAAGAAACATCTGAAGTCTGGATGATTAGGGATGTGATGATAAGCATCTTTGAGTATAGTGTTGCCAGGAAACTGGAAAATGGAAAAATAGTTAACAGGTTGTGAAGTGACATAATTTTGAATTTGGACACTATCACAAACAGGTTTAAGAAAGAAAGATCCAGAACTGATCTCCAGGAATTTGCTTTCTTTGGCACTAAGAACATCCTTGAATAAAAACCCTCCCCGCCCAGGAAGGAGAAACTGGTTCTAATACTTCTTGGGAAAGCTTGTGATAAAGAACTGGTGGAAACAAAAGAGTCTGATCTGGAATATGAGGAATGACCCCTTGAAAAGGAGGAATTTCCTCCCACTGCCATCTGTAACCTTGATGAATGATTTTCAGAACTGTTACCAAAGAGAAAAATGGAGATTCAGACATTCTGGAAAATAAAGGGGCCAGGGTGAAAGGATTTCACAAGGCCTCTTGAATAACCATTCAGACCTGTTGTACTGTCGTCATTTTTGAGAGGTTTGAGACTTCTTTTTGGAACCGCTTTGCCAATGTCTGTTTACCTGTATTTTGTTGAGACTGTTTATTCTGTTTTTTTTTTTTTACCAAAACTGGATGAGGAGACAGAAAATCCCTTGGAAATTTTGGAAAATGAGGACTTAAAATCAATAGAGATTCCCTGGATCAGCTTGCTCCCTTCATCACACTTTTTGATCACCTCTGCAACAAATGGGCCAAACACTAAATCTCGATACAATGGAGAATTTAGAATCTCATTTTTAACATCATCTGAGAGATTCTGACAATATAGCCATGCAAACGTTTTCAAAACAGTGCCAGTGGCCATAGGCCTGGAAGATATATCAACAGAGTCATACACACACTCTGTAAACAAAGAGTAGTGACCTCTGCAATAAAAGAAACACATTTATTTTTTCCTCACATGAACAAACTGTAGATAAAACATTCCTCATACTTTCACAATTTGTCATAAACTATAACATATGAACCTGAGAATTAAAAATTCTGAAAACCAAATATGAAGAAGTAGACACTTTTTTTCCCATACCTATCAATAATTTTCTCACCCTTGGCATAAAGTGTAGGATAGGAATTAGCTAAGTGCTTAACAACAGTGGGTTCAACTAAAGCTGTAGCTGCTGGATCAGGTTTGGGAACACTGTATACACAATTTTAAAGACTGAGGAACTTTACAAATCCTACCTGACCTTTTAGGGGCAGCTAGCTGACTATCAGGAAAACTGCAGTCAGTTACACTCACACATCTTCTTAAGTAGAGAGATCAGGAGGAATGGGTGTAGGTTGTGGAAAATTCTTGTGTACAACTAATAGTATTTTCTGAGGGATGTTGAAACCCTACCATTCTCCCACTGAAAACACTGACACATTCAAGCAATATTCTTAGAGAAAGAGAAACCCCTACAGAAAGAGTCACCAGAAACTGACCTCTCCTCTAAGTCTGAATCAAAAATTTGAGAAAAAAATGTTTCTTTCCCTGCATCTTCCTGCTAGATTCAGAATCATGAATCTCTTCAGGAAAACAGGAATCCCTCTTCTTTTATCAGAAGCTACTTTACAAAAAGAATCAATAGCCTGAATTAAACCCTGAACCAAACTACTCTTTTCCAAAGGGAATTGAGGAGGAATAGATACATAGTTCATAGGTTAGTACTAGGCTAACTGTCCTTGTGGGCCATTTTAAGTCTAGCCAATTACCCCATGTGAGAATCAATCCCCATACCTTGTGACTTTAATGTAAGCACCTTAACCATTATGCCAACATGCTTGGCTTTCTGTTCCCTTTTGACAGGAGAAATGGGGCCAGCCATGTCACTAATGGCAGCAGCAGCTTCTCAAGGGATGGGCACATTGTTCTGACACAACAGAGACATTTTCTCTGCTCGCTCTCTCAGGACCAACAAGATTGATTCTCCCTTGCCCACTGAAGGTACTGCAACAGTTACAGAGGATGTGGCTAACTCCCATTCTCTAGCGTCTGTAGGTGCTACACCAGATGGGTCTGGGGTAAAAGATAAGTCATCTGAGGTACAACAAATGGCTGCAGCAGAGTCATGCACCTATGGCTGCATTAAATTGCTGACCTGCTGTGGTGGCAAAGGCAGTTTGCTCATTGTTTTTTTTCTTTTTGTGGTTGGAAGAAGGGCTGATCATTGGACCAGTAGTCTATTACTTGGTCAAGCTAAAAATGGTGCCTCTTTCCCAGGGAAGGCAAGTAAACACTGGCATTCCACAAAAGTTACATTTTTGACAGACAAATATAGTAAAATCACTTTAAAACACTATGCTAGCACCACAAAAGTAATATAAACACAAATTTTCCATTGTAAAAATGTTTTCACTTACTTTACACCACTTTTAAACTGACAGAAAAAATAAGTGCTCCATAGTAAATCACAGTCTAAAGTCAGTCTATTAAAGCACAACAATCCTAGATTTAAAATAACTTTCCTCAAGGTGAAAGTAATCAACATCAACAAAGTTAAGAAAATGGAAGTTGTTTTAAGTGTACTCATCTGCCCAGTAAAGGAAACTACAATCTGACTGTTGATCCTCAAACGTCTTAGAGGAGGCTACTTTTCGGCAGCAGAAAAGCTCTGAAGGGCTTTATGCCCAAACTTATTTTTAAATCAGCTCATCTGAAGTTGCTGACAGTTTGAGTGTGTTGAAAGTGCCCCAAAACTTTGGAAGCTGGCTGGCTGTTATATCCTTGGCAGGATATAAGCCATATAGCTAAGGCTACTGCAGCAGTGATCAATATGCAATGTGATCAGTACTGTTGCAGCAGTGATCAATATCATGAACATCAATCTATCCCTTTAAGTAGCCATGCTTAACAGAAAACTGCATTGCTGTCTAAGCATATGAGTCATTGCAAGCATTCTTAACCCTGGAAAATGCTGACAGCTGTGCAGTCACAGAAACCTGCTTCAAAGCTGCAGAGAGCACCCCAGCCTTACCAGGTTACTCATCTTATCATACATTCAGACCCAAACTGTGGGCAGTAAAGCCAAAGGAGGCGAAGTTTCAATATACAACAAAAGACATACACACCTCCAGGCTGGTCAAACAGTATGATGCACAAGAGACACTACAGATGCAGTTAACCATTCACAAGACCCTTATTCAAATCATAGCTAGCTACCGGTCCCCAAATCTGATTCAAGATGCCTAATCTGCCTATTTGGACCTGTTCAAATCTATCAAGATTCAACACTTCATCCTGATCCTGGGTGACTTTAACTTCCCAAACATAGATTGGAAGAACTACTCATGCCAGAACACAAATGCCCAGAGATTCCTTGATATTGTCAATGCAAATGCCTTGGAATAGCTAGTCGATACCCTCACAAGAAGTGATAAAATCTTGGACTTAGTATTAACCAACATGAGTAACCACTGCAGCATCCCTATAGTATTATCCTCCCTGGTAAGATCCAACCATAAAGTGGTCACTTTCGAAGTTACCATCTTCCCCATCCCACCTCTAGCTAGGATCAGACATAAAAACTTCTCCAAAGCTGATTACAGCCTTCTGAGGGATGGTATAAACATCTTCACAACCCCCTCCCCCTCTGTAGGAACTGGCCCCAATATCCAAAGCTATACCAAAGCACTGTACAAGCATTTATATAGATGCATGGAATCAGGAATACCCAACAGGACTAAATCATCCTTCACAAGGAAGAGTAAACGTGTTTGGTGGACATCTGCAATGAGTAAACTCTGTAACAAAAGGAAATATTGCTGTCCAAGACCAAGAAGGAGCAGGTGCCCAATTGGAAGCAATGTCTCCTTAGCATGAACAAGCAAATTAGAGCACTAGTGAAATCCTCCAAACCAACCTTCGAGCCCAAATTGGCCACATCTACTAGAGACAATCATAAGGCCTTCTTCACATATGTCCTCAACCTCAAAGGAAGAACGATCTGTTCAGAACTGGTGGTCAAGGACACCACATATACAAATGCTGCAGATATAGAAAATTGCTGGCTGACAGATTCAGTAAAACCATCACCCCTCTGTCCCACCCATCAGTAAATGAGGACATCCCCAGTACCTGCCTCTTTCCCCTTATATCTAGGGAACAGGTCATCACTGCTCTCTCAAAGGCAAAAAATACAGCCTCCATGGGACCCAATAACACACCAGGCTACATCCTACGTGAACTCAGGCAGGAGCTTGCAGCACTATTAGATGCCCTATTCAACCAAAGCCTGAGTACTGGCTTCATTCCTGCTGAGTGGAGGACAGCCACTGTCATCCCTTTACACAAAGGTGGAATGCCACCGATCTGGGAAATTATGGACCTAGCAGCTTAACTAGCCTGATCTGCAAGGCCATGGAATGGATTATCATGGACCTTATTAACAAGGACATTGGCAACCTCCAAACACTCAATCCCACACAGTTTGGCTTCATCAAGGGGAGGTCATGTCTGTTAAATTTGGTCGACTTTTTTGAGACAGTCACCAAAGCCATGGATGAGGGGAAGACAGTGCACACCACCTACCTTGACCTGACCAAAGCCTTCGACACTATTCCCCACTCGGGTATAATAGATAACCTCTTTCAACTCGGCATCAATCTGTATGTTAGCAGATGGGTAGCAAACTGGCTCACTGATAGAACCCACCTAGTCAAAATGGGGGAAGCCACCTCAAGCAGTAGACCTGTAACAAGCAGCATACCCCAGGGTTCAATCCTGGGGCCTCTGTTATTTGGGATATACTTTTCTGAGTTGCAGGCCAAAACCAGTGTAGGCTATGGCTGACCAAGTTTGCAGATGACTTCAAGCTGGGTGCTGTCATCAATTCCTCTAGTGATGTGGACATCCTCCAAGAGGGTCTCACTCAGACAAATGACTGGTGCCAAAAACATGGCCTCAAGCTGAATACCAAAAAATGCATCATCATCCCCTTTGGGGAGAATGACGTCTCTCAAATTATCACATTGATAACAATGTCCTAAGCACACAATCAGTCATGAGGGATTTTAGCACCCAGGTTGATAGCAACCTGACTTTTGACCACCATGTTGCTTCTATTGTATGGAAAGCCTTCTACACAGCCCACCTCATAAGAAAGGGTATCTCATCCAGAGACAAGGAGGTCATAACATCCCTGTATTCTTCCCTTATATAAGGCTCATTATTGAGTATGACTCTCCTTTTGGCATGTACCTCGCAAAGCGCATGCAGCAGTTGGAGAGACCACAGAAGTTCCTCACCAGGAGAATCCAGGGCCTCTAACATCTACCATACACAGACAGGCTAAAAGCCCTATCCCTCTACTCAGTTTCATACAGACTCTTTTATCCCTCTACTCAGTTTCATCCAGACTCCTCAGAGGTGACCTCTGTCTGGCATACAAGTCGATCACTGATCCCACCTTGATGGGACTACTGCATACTGCAAGTCATGCTCCACTCAAGTAACTTGCATGTATGACCTCAACCTGGTCTGCGACATCAACAGGACTTGTTGGTGGTACAGATTTGTGCCACAGAGACTCCCCCGTCTATGGAATAGACTCCCTCTCCACATCAAGCAGAGTAACTCTTTACCCCTTTTTAAGCACAACCTGGATAACTGGATGAGAAACAGAAAATATACCCCTGGGATTCCACCCATGTCCCTGCTGGACAGGGACATTGGGTGCTGACTTGTCTAAACATGGGCTAAACTCTTGGCTAGGCTTATAAGGGCCTCAGGGCCAGTAGCCTAGTAATCTCCTATGATCCTCTGATCCCATGATTAGAAAAGAGTGCAAGTTTACCTAAAACATACTTTACTCCCAGTGAAATATTTAGTGCCATGAATACCCAATGAGTACATTCTAAATTCTGCTAAGAAATTACTTTGTAGGAGTTTAATAAAATACAGTGCTGCATCATTACAAGAAGTAGTTTAATAAAATGCAATGCTGCATCATTACGAGGAGTAGTTTAATAAAATATAACTTTGCATCACTATGAGAAGTAGTTTAATCAAATATAATGCTGTATCACTATGAGAAGTAGTTTAATAAAATGCAATGATGCATCATTATGAGAAGTAGTTTAATAAAATGCAATGCTGCATCATTACGAGAAGTTTAATAAAATGCAATGCTGCATCATTACGAGAAGTAGTTTAATAAAATATAATGCTGCATCATTATGAGAAGTAGTTTAATAAAATATAACACTGCATCACTACGAGAAGTAGTTTAACAAAATGCAATGCTGCATCACTATGAGAAGTAGTTTAATAAAATGCAATGCTGCATCATTACGAGTAGTTTAATAAAATATAATGCTGCATCACTATAAGTAGTTTAATAAAATATAATGCTGCATCATTATGAGAAGTAGTTTAATAAAATATAACGCTGCATCATTACAAGAAGCAGTTTAATAAAATATAATGTTGCATCACTATGAGGATTAGTTTAATAAAATGCAATGCTGCATTATTACGAGAAGTAGTTTAATAAAATATAACGCTGCATCATTATGAGAAGTAGTTTAAAAAATATAATGCTGCATCATTATGAGAAGTAGTTTGCATTTGCTGAGTTTGTATTCTATAGCATTTCAGATAGAGGGAGGTACAAATCCAAGCCCACTCTACCCACCATAGTAGGAGATTTCAACACAGAGCTTAAAATTTTCTTTCTTGTACTATCCCAAATGAACTGAACAGTCAGTTTCTAAATTATGTGGAACCAAATATAATCAGGATGTGGCCCAGAATATAGAAAAGTGTTGGACATATTAATATTTTGAAATAATTTAATCTGCATAGTATTGATGAGATAAGCATTGTCAGCTGTAAGAAATTGCATTTTGTTCCCTTTGTGGCTTGGCATTTTCTGTATAGCTGCACATAAAATAAGGGCTAAGAGTGAGGCAGATTCAAACACTGGCAGAATTAAGGAAACAGGTAGCTTTATGCATATCTTTAGGTACTTTGTTAAATGGATTTTTTTGTTTTAAGAGCATAAGCCTTCATACCATTCAGGTTGCCCTTCATTTAAAGGGTGCCATAAATGATGGAGACATCTCTCATCAGGTTGCGGGAAAGAAGAAATCATTCCTTGGAAAATATAATAAGTCCAACTTCTATCATTGCTATGTCACACCCTTTTGCAGAGGCCAAAAATCTAATGTACTGAGATGAAGAATTTATAGCTAGATGAAGCATCATTGGTGATAAAGGGCATCCTTGCCTTTTCTAAAGCATGCAAAAAGCCTGTACTACTGTAATTATTGTTCCATTATTAGCGCAGCAGAAAATCCAGTGATGTGGAATGATTCCTACATATAAGCCCAATTAAGCTAAGCAAACATGTTATCAGAACGAGGTGGAATGGCTAATAGTGGATTAGAGGTAAGTCTGGTAGATTGCACAACAGAGATAAGGCCTTGAAGTAATCCCTGCTGAATGCACTTTTAATGAAGCCATTTTGGCAGGGATGAGTTAATATTGCCAAGGGTGGCTGTATTTTAACTGTTAATAACTTGCATACTGCTTAAACTCACCATTTATAAGGGAGAAGGGATGACACCTTATGCAAGAATTATCTTCTTCAGGTCTTCAGATGACAATTATCTTTGATGCTTTTATAGAAAAAAGTGCAGCCACACTTGAGAAACACACACACACACACACATACACACACTCATATATATATATATATATATATATATATATATATATATATATATATATAGATAGATAGATAGATAGATATATAAATGCATTAGTGAAAATACTATTTGATTATGAAGTGCTTTGCGACGTCTTACTCCAGTACTATTAGGACCAGGAGTTCTAACATTCAGGACAGACTTAACACCTGATTGTTGGATATAAGTGAACTTAGATGACGTACCTCATTTGGGGTGATCTGTGACAGCTTCAGTTTTTCAGAGTGGATAACTAATCTTCTCTACAATGCCTGCTGTGTCAGAATAAAAGGGAATAGTGCAGTTATAATCACCACCTGAGCATGACTGAAGTAGGATTTACAGCTCCTTCACTGCAATATATTAATTAAAAAGAAAATTATGTAAATACCATGCTTAAGTCATCACATGGTCAATGTTGGTAAATAGTTTTAATTGGTTTGTAGGTACTAAATAGGTTATTGATCTGTGAGGATCCTTAGAAGCTTACCAATACACTCCCATGAAGTTTGGTATTTATATTTTAAGTACAAATAAGCCAACCATAAAAATACCCACAACTGTAAATAAACAAAATAACAAAACAAAACAAAAAAATAACAGCTTAAAAGCCAAGAGAACTAACTTTAATAACAGCAAAGCCAATATTCAGTAAGTGCTTTCATCCACATAGTTCTAACACACCAGGCTGAGGATGAGCTGGGATGGACTGAATACAAGTGGCAAGTAAAACTGGATGCTTGTTATACACCTGGCTTAAATAACTAGTGCCCTGCTTGTATGCCAAAGACTCATAGTCCTGAATTATCTGCTCTCTGAGACTCAATTTCCCTGAAAGGAAAACAGTGAAAGTATGTCCTGTAATGGTCCTTTTCCTTACTATTGCTATATATATTAGAATTCCAATGTTTGAATAAGCAACCTTCCCTTCCAGGTTAGCCAGCAGCCACATCCCTCCCTTTCTAGCAGTAACTTAATCCTTAAGCTCCTCTAGTTTCTACTTACCCCTAGCCCCTTGTCTCCCCACCCCTATAACTACCAACCAGGATTTCTCCCTCTGTTTTCTATAGCCTGATATCCCCCTTCAGGGATCATTTTTCTGTATCTCTACAGCTGCCATTAAGTGTCTGGCCAGCAGGTGACGCTATTCTCTTAGCTTTCTGCCCTATTTATCCTTCTCCTCTCATACCTGCTTCTACCTATTGGTGTGCCCTGTCTTTTTCTGCTTACTAACCTTCCTCATTAATTAGTGTCCTCTCTAGATATTATTTCACTCTGCACTCCCTCTGATATCCCTAATCAATCCCTGGAAGCTTTTATACATTACCCCACACCTCTACATAGCCTTCATACTTTACCTTACAACTCTACAAACCTATATCCTAAATTCTCATTCTTACTGATTGTTTTTTTCTTGGCATTTCTTTTACTACCTGGCTCTACCCGCTTTGTTCGCCCTGCGGGCTCACTCCGCTCTCCTACCATACCCCCAATTCCCACTCACCTCCAGTGGTCCTACATTTATATCTTATAAGACACTCCCCTTCCCCTAATTATCCACTTACCTGGTTACATTTCCCTAAACACTAAATACAGACACACCCTTACTCTAATTCCTCTTCTCACTACTTCCCCTACTTCACTATCTCTCTCCTTCCTAGCTCTCTTATATGTCCTATTTCTACTCTCACACTGTTCCCCTTCGTACCATGCCGTCATCATACCAGCCTAAACTTATAAACCTACTCCTCTTCCTTGCTGCAACAAACATACTACTTATACCACTTATGCTTACCTGGTATGAAAATCACTAGATCCCTCCATCCTCTAAAACAAACATCACCTGTCAATCAACCTACTACCCACAGCCATGCTAACATCACTTCTACCTCAACCTACCTCTCCCCAAAGTATCATAGGCTAGCCTATACTACTCTCCAACAAACTAGAAAATCACAATATACTCTCTTCAAACTCCTTAAGCTCTCACTTGCTCTTCAACAACACCCTTTTCTTCACGGTGATATTCATCCTAACCCAGGACTAAACAGCACCCTACTAAATCCCCACCAACCCCAAAATACCACACCAATTACCGTTACCAAAACTACAAACTCCCTACTCATAACTCATCTTAATATACAGAGCTTAAACAATAAAACTGGCCAACTGCATGCTCTACTTGACATACACTCCTTTGATGTCCTATGTCTAACAGAAACCTGTCTCAAACCAGGAATAAAAGATAATGAAGTCATCCCACCAGGGTACAATATAATAAGATTAGACCGTCCAACTAAAAAGGGTGTTGGAGTAGCAATTCTGTATAAATCTGAACTAAATGTATCTTCAGTTGACTTACACATACCATTACATAATCATGTTGAAATCCTTGTCTCTAAACTTTAGCTTAATACTAGCAAATCTATCTACATAATTTGCTCCTACCTACCTCCAGGCAATAACATCAACACCCTTGAAAATATCCTGTGCTGCCTCTCTTCTTCCCTCCCTCAAGAAACAATAGTACAAGGCAACTGCAATATAGACTGGAATTGCTGTACTTCTAACAAACCTTCAGTCCATATAAACCTGTATGGCTTTTCTCAATTTATCACCACCCCAACCAGAATCCATAAGCCCACTAACAAAGAGAGTACCTTAGATTGGATCCTAGTAGAAAAACATCCCCTCACTTATATAGCAGATACTCTTCCTGATAATATTAGTGACCACTTCCTCAGTTATATAATTAGGCATAAAACATTCTGCCCCTACCAAACAATCCTTAAATCTATACAAAACAAAAAACACTTTAATGCTGTAAATTTCTAAAAAGAGCTACAAGCCTGTGACTGGTCTCCTTTAAAACAACTCTCCCTTGAGGAAGCAGTTTCTTATTTTAACTCCAAATTCTTACAAATACTGGAATACCATGCCCCTAGTCGATCCATTAGAACCAGAAGCAAAGCAGCACCATGGCTCTCTAAAGAGACAAGACAAAAAATCCTATTAAGAAATAAGATCTGGTCCAAATGGAGATGTACTAAAAACCCAACCGATCACCAAAACTACAAACACTATAGAAATGCCACAAAGATATCTATACTCCTTGATAAAAAAAACTAAGACTTTAAACTCCAAGAAAAGCATCAACAAACCCCACAAATGTTCTGGACAGCTATTAATAGACTTTTACACCCAGGCCACTCCAAGAAGACACCAACCCCCTCAAGACTTTCCTTAAGCACTCCTAAGGAGATTGCTGACACCTTCAATACCTTCTTTACAGAAACTGTACAATCTCTTGCTAATTCCCTACCTCCTGTCGCCTCAACCCTCCCATTCCCCATGACTAGCAAACCCCCTACCTTTCAACTAAATCCAGTCCCCACATCCTTCATCTTTACCTTACTTACTAAACTTAAACCATATACCCCATCCGCTGATCTCCTACCAGCTGAATACCTGCAAATCGCAGCTAAAGTACTTTCCTATCCTATTTCCATTCTAATCAACACAACCATTACTAAAGGTTGTATCCCATCTCTCTGGAAAATCTCACATATAATTCCTCTTCATAGGGGTGGTAACTCAACTGAAATATCTGACTATTGCCATATAGCCCTACTCTCCCCCCTAGCCAAAATAATGGAAAAATATATCCACCGCCAGCTACTAGATCACCTTCACCAATATAACCTTCTATCAGACTGCCAACATGGTTTTAGGCCTTTCCATAGTACAACTACTGCCCTACTATCCTTCTCTGACTGCATCAATATGCATTGCAACAAGAGGCTTTCCACTGCACTCTTCATAGACCTATCAAAAACCTTTGATATGGTGAACCATCAATTACTGCTAGATATACTACAACAATTCTCACTCAACACACAGGCATTACAGTGGTCCAAGTCCTACTTAGAAAACAGACAGCAAGCTGTCCTGGGACAATAACCTTTCCGCTCTTCTTCCTATTACTCTTGGGGTCCCACAAGGCTCCATCCTGGGACCCCTCCTTTTCTCTATTTTCATCAATGACCTACAGCTAAATATTCCTCAAGCTACCTTGCAAACAATATGCAGATGATTCCACACTAGTGTGTTCTGTCACCTCATCTGCTGAGCTCCAAATCATTATCCAGACAGTATTTAACTCAGTTGAAAAATGTTTTTGCAACTTTGCCTCCTACTAAATGCCAAAAAAACTAAATTACTAATATTTACTCCCACTCTGAAGTCCCCGCCCCATTGATCTTACTGTTAAATCTAGCAATGGTACTATAATTACACCTGACCTGACCACCAAGCTCTTAGGCATAACAATTGATCAAAATCTTAATGTTGACACACATATTAACACTACTATTAAAACTGTTAACAGAAAACTTGGCTCACTTTATAGGATAAAATCCTTCCTCACCCCTGAAGCCAGAACCACCATTGCCCATACCCACCTGATCTCTACCCTCTTCTATGCTTCACCTATTTATACAAATCTTTCCAAAAGGAACCTAAACAAACTGGCAACTTCCTACAACAACATTGCCAGATTTGCTATGGGTTCACCATAGAGAACCCATCACTGTTTAAATCTCAAACAGCTAGGATGGCTAGAACTCCAAAACCAGCTACTATTTCAGCAACTTACAATTACCCATAAGATTCTCTTTCATACCAACAATGCTCCTATTCTTAGTAGCATAGTGTCTCCTTATAGAAATCTTACTACCCTTCGTTCAGCAAATAAACTACAAGTAACCATCCAGAAATCCCATAATAAAGCAGGGGACTCCCTCTTCTCCAATTCCGTGGGTAAGACTTGGAACAGACTCCCCAACAGCCTACAATTACTTTCATCATTACCACTTTTCAAGCACCAACTAAAACTACACCTTAAAGCACAATGGTTATGCCCATGTACTAACCCAGATTAACACTAACTATCGAGTATACTGCTTTTCCCCTTCTATAACCCAGTTAAGCAAATAAACTCTCCTCTTAGTTAATTTTGTAGTTTCTTATTTCTTTCTTATTACATGAAACTTACCTTGTACATTTCTAAAACCCTACTCCTGCTCCTGACACTTTCATTGTCAGTTTTTGTATTAATACCACCCATGTTATATATGTGTAAAGTTCTAAACGGGCATACTAACTAGTTAGAGCCTCTCATCTCTTCCTCACTCTTCTGTATAACAAATATCAAACTATATACCTCAGATATATGCTTCTCATACCACTGCATTGTCAAAACCTGCATTCATGTTTTTCCATTATGTTAGTCCCTTCTATGCTAGCCTACAGCAATAATGTATTTAATCATTTTTTAGCATTTTTTGCCTTTACTCCTTGATGCTAGTTGGACTATGTTAGTCTTCAGCTTTACTGTATTTGTATTTTTATATGTATTAGTTTTATGTTGCTGTATTGCTTTGTATTACTATTGCATTACTACAACAATAATGTATTTAATCATTTTTTAACATTTTGTGCCTTTACTCTTTGATGCTAGTTGTACTATGTTAGTCTGCAGCATTACTGTATTTGTATTTTTAACATATATTAGTTTTATGTTTCTGTGTTGCCTTGTATTCCTATTGCATTAGTTTAATCTTGGAGCTTATCTTCCCGGGCCTCTACTAAAAATGGACGTGTATCCAGTTAGACTAGCCTGGTCAACAAATGTAAAATAAAATAAAAATAAAATAAAACTAGGAAGATTTTGTAGAGTATTTAAAGCATAAAGGGTTAAAACACTAGGAATTATTACTGGTGTGTTGGAACCATGTGAGTTTTCTTTTTCTTATTTAAGATATGTTTTTATTAGTCTTATTCAATCTGATGAAGTTCACTGTGAGGAGGAAAGCACTTACTGAATATTGGCTTTGTTGTCATTAAAGTTAGTTCTCTTGGTTTTTAAGCTGTTTTTTTTTTTGTTTTGTTAAGTACAAATAACTCAGAAATGAGCAGAATGTTTATGTATTTCTCACATCCAAGATGGACAATGGATCTAAAATGGGGGTGAATGTGTGGTTACCCATGCCTTCATCCAGATTATATTTGAATAGTGTAAGAGAAGTACTTGGCATTATGTGGAGAAGACAACAATTTGAAAGAAGTGGTATTCTTTGTGATCCATATTGTATAAATTATTTAAACTATATAAAATGGAATAAAGCCTTTTGTGTAGATGATACTAATGGCCTGATGACACCTAATGGACTATTAAACATGCTATGACAGGGTAAAACCAAGATGTAAATTTAATCCTACTTCACATAAATCCCTAAGGTTCACACTCCAAATTTTCCATTTATGTTCCAGAATACCCTGCCACCTTTCCATCTCATCAATGCCCAAAAACTAAAATATGCTTCAAAATATACTTGTGAATACATAATTAACTCTGTGATGTCTCACATCACTGAGGTAATCAGATATTCTAAATGTTTATGTCCATGAAGATTTGCCCACGTCAAAGTCTCCACAGCCACATTTTGTTAAATGCACTATCCATTCACTGGAACAAGTTATAATAAGACGTTTCATATTATATAATGTTCTTCATATGGATCACTACTGCATGTACTACTATATGTATTATATCCTGCCAAGGTTATAACAATGAGACAGTTGCCAAAGCTTTAGAGCACCTTCCATGAGTCTAAATAGTCAGCTCAAGCTGAGCTGACTAAAAGACAGGTTTAGGTGTCAACCCCTTTAGACCTTCCTTGTCAAAACAGAGGCAATGTCTAAAGCCCTCAGAAGGACAATGAGAGGGAAAATAATAATAAATGTCCATATACACTGGCATAAAAATATGCAAAAACAAAGGGTATGGAGGGAAGGAGTGGCTACTGCAGCAATGATCATTCAAAAATCTATTGTTATAGTAAGTTTACTTACACAAATGTGGTATGTTCTTCATATGGATCACTGTTCAGTAGCCTAAAATATATAGGTAATTACCATAGCTTATACTGACTTGGAAGAGAAAGGATGAGGCTCTAAGATCTCCTGAGAAATGGTCCTAGCAAACCTGTCCTAGCCCTGGAGAAGGAATTTAGTTTGTACAGCTTAATAATAGTGTGCAGAGAGGACCAAGTTGCTGCTTCTAAAATACTTTGAGAATCAAATCCTTTCCAAAAAAACACAGACAGGGCAAATTTCTGTGCATGCTCGCGTGCAGTAAAGGAATGCATTCGTAATTCTTGTCAAGGTTATGTTATTAAATATCTGCAGCTTTGCTTTTGTTTTCTATGTTGGCTGTTTACTGAGCATTATTGTTGTTCAGGAATAAGGGTATTGTTTTTCACTTGTTATGATTACATCAAGCATGCCACTAATATGTTAATAGCAGCAAGTTGAATGGGTCATTGCCCTTTCTGATACTGGCTAATATTAGTTGGTAAGTCACTTAGTTAAAGAAGTCAGACTCAAAAAAGATGCTAACTAGAAGTATACAAAAAGGTGCTATAGACTTGAAGGAGTTAAAGATATCAACAGTATGTTTTGGGAACGTAACAACATTGCTGCCATATTTGTTTAGGAAAATAGATCTATCTGACATTTGCTGTTTTAGTCAGGAAGTTAAAACATGGCTAGGCATACTTTCATGGCCCATATATGGAGGAAAGTTACCCCTCTGTAAATATAGTTGGGACTTTTCCTGTTGTGAACATTTAGCTATAATTTGCTGACTCTACATTTTTAGAAGCTGTTTTCTTTTAAATTTAGTTATAGTAAAGTGATAGTGTTTTGTTTTGTGTTCTTCTCTTTCTTATTTTGTGTTGACTATCCCATCTAGCTGAGCATTTATAGCATGTAAAGTGAATTTGAACTAATCTCACCAAACTGGAAGATGCTGCCCTGTGGCTTCATCATCACATAGTCATATACAGTACTTATAATGAATTATTCTGAGGCCTTGTTACACAGAATTAATAAATCCACCCCGACCTAGGTTTTACATAAAACGCCAAACAGACACATTGTCATTGTTATGCTGTAAAGGTCCATATGTGAAACAGATACCAAATGCATCCCTCTCATATCTGACACTAAAATTTTAATACTAATCAAAACTAAAGCCTGCCTTAAGAATTACCTGGAGTGGAAAAGGTGTAACCAGGATCAGTGGGATGAAATTCCCTCCAGATTTCATATAAAGCCATGCACATCAACTCCTGAACACACAGTGAGTCTTACAATGGCACTTTTTGAATTAGACCTATCAGTGACAGGGACTGAGGTGACATTAAATTTGCCCATAAAATTATTTGATACTGTCTTACATTATTAACTCCATACCATCATGCACCCACTTCAAAACTTTACTAAAAGCGCACCTAAAAACATGCTGGCTATGCCCTTGCAACTCCCACTCTAATATCACCCACCCCATCCAAACACTACCTTTCTTTCCACTCCACTAACTACCTTGATTATAGCAAGCTTAGATGCTCATAAGCCAGTACTTATTATACAGCAGGAACTTCTTCTTGTAACATTTGTTAATGTCTGTTATGTACTTCACAGATAAAGATTCTAGTTGTCTACTGATGTACTATGTTCTTCATCTGTAAATATGTTGCAAGGAATTGCTATGCAAATTGTTAATCGCTATGTAATCCAATGTAACTACTGTCTGTTTATTTTAACTGTGGAGCTTTTCTCCCCGGGCCTCCACTGAAAATGGACCTACGTCCAGTCGGACACTCCTGGTCAACAAATATAAATAAATAAATAAGAAATAAATAAGAAGAGAAAATTCCATGTGTCCCTCTGTTTGGAATGTACATCATTGTTACAATAGATTGGACCTATAGGTGAGTCAGATATTATCGGCAACCTTCACCCCCTCACAGTCATGTATGTAATAAGCAGTCTCCATCCCCATCTTCTACAATCCATGGCAGTGACTACTCTCTTCAATGTTTTGGCTAAAATGCTTAAAATAAAACTCTAGATCAAGTTTGTAACAAGCATCATGAATGCATTTTAGCTACTTTGGCTTTTTGTAAAGTGACAATATCAAACCTGGAATTGATTATGTATTGGAAGAATGTACGTTGCTTAAACATTTAAGCGTAATAGTAACAATAACAATTTTAGCAATAACAATCTAGTATTCAAACAGTTAAAACATTGTAAGAATGAACTAGTAATTGTCAAACACAGACCCAAACAGCAATTAAGACTTCCTCAGGTTAAGCAACATTGAAGTGTGTGCAGAAAAATAGGGAGTTCATGTGTGAGCGGTACTTGCTCAAAAAAATTGTAGATAACTGTGAAAAACATTTGTTAACTAAACATAATTAAATCAATTATGGTAAACAATTGTGAAAGGCAAGTCACCGGTATGATTCCAAACACAAGGAGTGAGTCTCTGGAAGACCGAACATAAGAGTGCACCATGTCTGGTCACGCAGCTATTTAGTAAAAAGTAAAGTGCTGTTATCTAGTAGAAAAACCAAGAGCTAGCAAACATGAAAAATAGATCATGGTGAATCCTAAAAATGATTGTTTTTCTAGTGGGAATTCCATTTATAGATGAATGAGAAGCAACAGAATTGGAGGATAGATGGTAGTCAGGTTTCAATCCAGGGGGTTTATTCACATTCTCACTGTCCAAGGTAGAAATATGCACCTTTGATTTTCTTTTGCAGATACTGAAAAAAAACGCCTCTGAGCTCCATTCCGCAGAAGATTGCCTTGATTCCTGATTCACCTAGGAGGGTATCACACTTTCAGCTGCAAAGTTTTCTGGAGCTCATGGGCTCTTAAAACAGCTAGTTACAGAGTAAGGATTCTCCTATGTAGTCTCCTGAAGTGTGGAAAACTGACAAACGTAACAGTTGGAATGCTCTCCTTTAAGAATGTAAGAAGAAAGAACAGCTTCTGGAGTGTAATGCTGTTTATTTTCTGACTTTCATTTCACTTTGAGTATAAAGGAACATCTCTGCAGTATGAATACCAATTTTACTATGTAAATGACTTAAAATAAAAAATATAGATATGTATATATCTCTTTCTACATATGCTTTGAAATTACTTCTTTTGAGAAATCGAGAAGAATTCTTCTACAAAATCCTAGCTATTGAAGTGGCTTGACTACCTTAGGTACAACTACAAACACAGCTTTGTGATGCAATCTAAAACTTATAATAAAATGTAAGTATATAGCTGGGACTGATTTGATAAAATCCAAGTCACTGCGAGCCACGCGCTGCAGTGAGCTAAACCTCGCCACAACAATAAATAGAACATGCTGGAGGAATAGATTCCTGTCACAGAGACTCCCCATGCTTTGGAACAAAATTTCTAACTACATTAGGCAGAGCCCCTCGCAAACACTCTTCAAGAGAAACCTTGAGGAGTGGATGGGTAACAGAAAATACACCCCCGGGATCACTTCATTGGCTCTGCTTGACAGAGGCTCAGTTAATTAATCAATGGGAGGGTGAAAGCTGACACACTCTGGCAAGGCTTATAAATGCCCTCGGGCAGATAGCCTAGTACCTACCTATGAACCTATGAACCTATGAACCTATAAGGTTATAATTTGTCTCAAAACTGTTTCTCCAGAATTGTTACCATATCTTCACCTTCCAATCTTTCTTTTAGACCAACAAACCTTAAATGATTTCATCACTGATGATTTTCCATACAATTTATTTTGTGCTGAAAGCTCTAATTATGGCCTGGTGTTCATAGATAATGGTCTGAACGTTCTTTTCTTTTCTTGGGTGGTCCGCACTGAGGTAGCTATGTCCAAGAAGGCTGCTTTTGCTGCTTAAACTTCAGTGTGGTAGGCCTGTTAAGAATAGTTACAAACTTAACCCAGCAATGTCTGATTGTGCTTATGAGATTAAATTAAGCTGATAAGTTTAACATCCAGAGACACAGTCGGAAATTGGACATTCTGAATGAAGAAGAGATATCTTCAGTCTCATTATCTTCTTGTGATGCACTATCCATTCTTGGAAATTAAGATATAAATAAAACTGATTCGGACATCTGCTGGAGATAGAATTCGAATTAACCTACATTTATTGATGAATTGATTTATTGATTGATTGCTTGATTGATTTCATGTATTTAGAGTTTAATGCATAATGCTAAGCATTTACAGAAAAAAAAAAATATACCATTTTAAATATTAGAGTGAAAACCTTCTTCAGTTAAGACATCCCATTGCTGTCTGCCACCAGATGGTTCAGAGCAATGAAAAGTTGTGTTAACGTGGGTTGCAAGCTCCACCTCTTTTATATATATGTATTTCAAACTACTTTCCCTATCTAGGACATCCCTGTCTCTTAAAGATGCATATTTTTCATCTGTAACTAATTATGAAGAATGTTTTTCATTCTGTTTCTTAAAAAAAAATCCATGTCCCACACTGTTCATATTACTAAGGTTTGTTTTGCATTTGTTCTTAAGATATTTTAATATACATTCATTATAAATAATACTGATTCATATTAATCAGAGAACTTCTAATGATGTCAGTGCCTGACTTTCGGCAACCTTTTCTCACTAGATTAAAGAATTTAGAAACAGGTATATCTGAAAGGACAGGACTTGATCCATTCTTACTGACTCAACTCAGTTTCCTGACATGACTCCTAACCTTTTAATCCTTTAATGAAAAAACGTTTTGCATCTCTGCCTGGAGCACATTTCTCTCAAGATCTTTAATGTATGTGTAGCCCAACCAAATTAACCATAAATGGAAAAGGGGTTGTGGATGGATGGTTAGGAAGCTGCTTGTCATTTGAGAAGTCATTCTTACTCTTTATTTGCCACTTGTGTGGAACCGTAGTGTTCTTCCTGCATATACATGTTTTTTTTGTAGGTGCTCTGGATTTCTTCCTTATCCCAAGTCTTAGAAATCCATTAATTTATTTTCAGATGTTTTACTTGATCTTGAATCTGCTGCCTATAAGAGATATCAGTTTGTCAGTATTTTGAAATGTGATGGCCAAAGTGTATTGAGGAGAATTCATCAGATCATATAGCATTTGTCCTTGCCCTTGCAGTGAGGATTGTAGCTAAGTAAGATTAAAAAAAAAAAAAATACATCAACAGAATGTCACACCTCTAGCAGCCTATACACATCGGTACATTCCAGAACATTTTCTGGGATGTAAACTTTAAAAACATAACACAAAGAAATGGAAATATTCTGTGAAGAATGAAATCTATTAAGATGGTACAAACAGCAATGTTATCAGTAAAGAGTCTTCTTTGCATTAATAATTGTCATTACTGTGATAATCTTTATGTTAATACTATAGTATATTATTATACATGCAAGCCCAAAATGATATTTCTCTCAAATGTTTTACAAACAAATCATATCTTAGAATCTCTACAACCTGGATGCATTTTCTCAACTTACTTTTGTTAGCCAGACATAAGCTTTCATATGAGAGCAAAAAGTTCCTTTCTATGAGTATGCATAGTCAGATATTTACATAAATATGAAAATGTGTTAATTTACCTAATTAACGATATTAATAACCCTGAATATATTTCAAATGTGTACCTTAGAGTATAAATATCAATGACAGTTTTCCTCAGCATTATCAAGGGTTTCATCTGATGCCATTTGATAGTTTGTAAGTAACCCAGTTATAGAAATATTCACTACATATGTAAATATTTCATATTTTCATAATTACTAGCAAATAACTACCAAAATTTTCAGTATAGTGTACTGTAATTGCGCATAGACAATGTACTTTTCATTCTCCCACCAGGGAATTATGCACCATGCCTCTCAATAACATGTAGGTCTCTCAAATATGAAAATATGAATGCAGATATGAAAATATGAAAAACAGAGGGAAAATGGAGGTTAATGTCTGTACTGCAGCACACCTGCAATTAAACATCTTAGTATTATTTTGTTGAATTCATCTTGCACTTTCTAATACTACCTATAATTAATTGGTGACTCATTTAGTTAACCAACACTGACCACTATAATGCCTGGATGCCATAAGGAGCAATGGGTGTTAACTGGAAGAAGACTAAAAGGTACTATAGGCTTGAACAGGTTAATTAACAAATTATTAAATATCTAAAAATAATGCAGCAGAGAAAAGGAAACTAGAATCTGTGCTCAAAACCTCAAGAATGCAGAAAAGAAGGCATTTTGAGAACTGAATACAGCATCTTAAAGTAGCAGAATAGTCTGCTCCTTCCTTGGTAGTTACACGCAACAATTAATCCAAACTCTTGAGTAATTTGAATAGCGCTCTGTGTAGTGTATAATGCAGGATGTCATCACTCCTGTTGGTGAGGAAAACAGAGGAATTAACAGCCTTGTTTCTGTACGGGCCTTATAAATCCCAACAGTAGCACTACTACTATCCTCCTGTGCCATATAGTATGTTGTATTTGTGCCTCACAGTTAGATACCTGTGTCCACAATGTTTAAGTAAATATCAGGTATTTAGGTTTACTGACCACATATTCCCCACAAAACAATCACAGAATTGCAGTTGAAGACATGTGGGACCATTACACTATCACTGTTACAAACATTGTGTTCATTGACAAATATGCAAGGCATAAAACACTAAAATACTATTGAGCTGTACTTTGAATATAGGTTCAGGGATGTGTCTTCTGTTCAAGTTAACAATCCTGTAGACTACGAATTGATGTACCTTTGCAATCTCCCCTCAATACACTTTGGCCATCAGATTTAAAAATACTGACAAACTGATATCTCTTATAGGCAGCAGATTCAAGAGCAAGTAAAACATCTGAAAATAAATAAACAGATTTCTAAAACTTAGTATTTATCCTATGCATGCAGATATATTAGGCTGAAGAAATCATTGTCCAGAATCACCCTGGGAAAGAATCAATCTCTTGCAGTAGTGCTTTCTTTTGTAGTGCAGTGAGGCTCTGTATTTCTCATTATACCTTTATTGTATAGACTTACCTCTCAGGGCATGATGATTATACTAATTAGACCCTGGTTCATTACTGTTTCTAAATTGCTCAATTTTCATGAAACAAATACCTGGTAGGTGTTGCACAGAATTCTACTTCTTGAGGGCAGCACAGCACATGCATGGTCAACCTATGCTTTTACTAGAGGGTGAAGTGCCATTTTTATATTTAACCACCTGGCATGGAGTTTCTGTACAACATGTTTTTAACAACAAACACGGCTGTTGAGGACTTTCATGTTTCACAACTTAAACTGTCACAGAGTCATAATAATGATAATACAGTACCTAGATTTTCTGAGAAGTCTCTGGGGCAGGAATCTATTCCTCCAGCATGTTCTGTTTATTGTGGTGACAAGGTTTAGGTCCCTAGAGTGTGTAGCTCGGAGTGATTCGGATTTCTTTAAGTAGAGCATGTCCAACAGCTCTGGGATTGACATAGCTTTGTATGTTAGGCAGAGATCACCTCTGCGTAGGCGATATGTGACAGAGTAAAGCTGGAGTTTTTTGAGACTGTCTGCATAGGGCATCTGTTTGAGGCTGGTAATTCTCTTTGTGAGGTATTTCTGTGGCATTTCCAGTTGTTGTAGATGTCTTGTGAGGTAAATACCAGGGAGTTGTACTCTATAATGCATCTAATGAGTGACGAGTAGAGGGGAACAATGACCTCTTTTTTCCTGGATGAGAAACCTTTTGTGATGAGGTGTGTCATGTAGAAGGATTTCCTGACTACTGTAGTGATGTGATTATCAAAGGAGAGAATAATGTCCACCTGTGTCCCAAGGTCTCTTATCACACTTTCGGTATTAAGTAGACTACCACCTATGTGGTAGTTCATGGGTACATAGATTTTACCAAAAGGGATGACAATGCACTTTTTGGCATTGAGCTTGAGGCCATGACTTTGACACCCGGCATCTGTCTCAGTGAGGTCATTTTGTTGGATGTCCACATCGTTAGTAGTTTTGGTTATGGCTCCTAGTTTGTAGTCATCTGGGAACTTCATTAGCCAAAGACCTTCTGTGTTAGCATGTACTTCAGAAAAGTAGATACCAAACAGGAGAAGACCTAGGACTGAACCCTGTGGTACTCCACTTGTCACTGGTTTGAAGTCGGATTTGGAGTCTGCTCCTTTCACAGTGTGGGTTCTGTCAGTGAGCCAGTTGGCAACCCATCTTGTGACATAGGGATTTATACCTAGTTTATTGAGTTTATCTATAATTCCAGAGTGGGGGATGGTGTTGAAAGCCTTGGTGAGATCTAGATAGGCTGTGTGAACCACCTTACCCTCATCAATGGCTTTGATGACTGCTTCAAAGAAGTCTATCAGGTTTAGGAGACATGATCTGCCTTTTACAAACCTGAACTGGGTGGGTTCCAGAGTTTGAAGATTACCAATGTCTTTGTTTATAAGTTCCATGCTGATACATTCCATGGCCTTGCTGACCAGGTTCATTAGGCTAATGGGGTGGTAGTTCCCGGGGTCCATGGTGGCTCCGCCTTTGTGGAATGGGATAACTGTCGCTGTGTGCCATTCAGTGGGCACAAAGCCTGAGGGAAGAGCAATATTTAAAATCTATCCCTATTTGTCCACTTACAATTGCCCTTACTGTGACTGACAAGGAGTAATGATACATTTAAAGTGGTTCTATTAATTTTCTTTTTTCCATTCTAAGGTACGTTTAAATGTAGCTGAGCAGGTTTGTGGTTTAGGGCCCTCTGCTCAGCATTGCTTAAACATCTCATAGCAGCTAAATACACATGTATAGCTAAAATATCAATGATATGATAGTGCAGAGGTGAGATGCCCGGCTTTGCATGTAGTCATTTACAGTTCAAGTACCAAACCAGGCACTTTATTTTTACATGTGAAAGCATTGTTAAAATTAATTTTTAAGTTAAATTATGTAGTAAGTGATATGTGTCACCCAGGGTAGTGTAGCTGGTTCAAAATGGAAGTGTGAATGCATAAAACATGTGAAATCACCCATGTATACACAAGTGTCCCATGCAGTATAGTCACACACCATGGTAATGTAATGAAAGCACATAGGGGGATGTCATGTAAAGTAAATCATATACACTTAATAATATGTTAGTAATGATGAATTAATATACAATCCTGATATATATATTTTTAATGAAAATTGAGCAATGCTAAGACGTGCTCAACTCTGCTTAGCTGGTTTAACCATTGCTTAGATGTACATTCCAAGCAGCAGTTAGCTCACCTAAGTGGATTTGCACACTGTTAAGCAGTGCTCAGCATTTACCCCTTTAAGCACTGTTCAACTTATCTTACCAGATTTGCGCATTGCTTAGTTGAGCTTAACATTTTCAAACTGGTCCGATGACAGCAAAGGGCAGGAATATGGCCTTATTTAAACCACACAGCTGGGAATATAGCCATAACCTGTTGTAGTCTGGTCTCTGCAGGAACCATGTTAAGTGTTGGAGAAGGCTCACACTTTCAGGTGCAGTGCTGGGGCATTCTGGAGTCCAGGATCATGGCTGGACTCTTCGTAGCAAACCATGATGACAGACTGTGGCAGGGCCAGTACCAGGGCTCACAGTATAAAGCAGAGGCCTGGGACCATCTGGCACGTGACCTCACCAGTGCCACTGGTATCCCCTGAACTGGTGAGCAGGTACAGCATCACTATGCTGACCTAAAGCAGTGGAAGGGGGAGCTCTTGACTCAATGGATCCAAGATGCTCAGGACAACCATGCGCCAGCAGTTTATAAGTATCACAGATATAGGTGTATCATATTCTAGCCTGAGTATGTGATAGATAGGTATGCATAATGTTTGTTTCTCACCCCTACAGCTGCAGCGGAGAGGGCTAGTAACATTGAGGCTTATGCAGACAGACTGACACAGATATGTTGACAGGCTGGTAAGTACAGATCTAACTTACAGTATATAGTGGCATAAAGTAGGAGTACATTGTTTACTGCCCGTAGGAAAAGTGTGTACTGTGTCTAATGAATAAATGATGTTTGTCACACTAATATTGATCCACAGGATATTCATTAATAAAAGTGTCATTTCACTGTAATAAAGATGTATAACACAAAGTGTTGTGTTTACTCTGGTATGTTGTTATAGAAATAGAATGTGTGCAGGTTCTTTACAGCAAATATGCTGCTGACAGCATGAAGTAACTGACGCTGTTCTGAGACCCATCTAGTATGCAAAACAGTAGAATGTGGAGCTGTAAAACAAGATATAAAGGAAATATGAAATGTTGTATGCACTAAGTTCTGAAACGTGAATAGTAATGTCTACAGTATTATAGTGTGTCCCCTGCAGCATTGCATTCTTGTGCTAACCTTTGTTTTCCAGATTGTATTATTTCAAAGGATTAATACACAGTACAATAACTATCTGCCATGCATGAATGTCAAGATTATAAGGCCAGACTGACTAGCCCAAAGAGTATTAGGCAGAAACGAGTCAAGCAATAGACATCAGTTTCCCAGTAGCTCAATGTGATGGACACTAGACCTGTTGTTTGTTTTACCACACCCAGACATGGTTTGAATCCAGGGAGTGGTACTGAGATGTCTGTGTATATACACTAAAGAAATTCTGAATATTTCTAGAAAAAGTCAGAAAGTGTTAACAGATATTTCCTCCACAGGCCTTACAGGTAAAGAAATGTGTGTAGTAGGGTAGACTAATACACCATGTACAACTGTTCCACTGTCCAAACCCATATGCCTGCAAATGACACTCACGATACATGTCCCATAAGTGTAATGCTGTCATGGCTAGTCGTAACTGCTGCCAATAACCTTGGACACAGATAGGAATTCAGGGAAGTATGGCAGTAGCAAACTCACACAACATCAGTGCAGGATACCTCTTCTCTGTCAACTATGTAACCCTGACATGTACAAGCCCTTCTCCAGTAATTTAGCCAATGTCCTCCTAGTCTGCCCCACACCAGTACAGGTTGACAGTCTAATGGGTTTGCATGTGCTACAGAAGATTTGGGCCATAGGTAGATGTAAGTCAGGGAGACCTATAGAGTACTGAGTAGTACTGTTGTGAAAAATGCAAGCCTATACAGTTGTTAATGGACTTTTTTCTCTTACCCTACCCCTCATCTGCATCAATAATTGGCATTCATATACTACAGGTATGTTGTTCCCAAACCCTATTGTTGGGTCAGGTGTTCTATTATTGTTAATACATTTAATTGGTTGCATATTAATATACCTTGTTCAAATACTATTATTGGTGGCCCGTTGCAATCAATGTAACTTGCATGCTGTTAAAATGCTTACTGTTGTTCCATTTATGCACATGTTCTGTTTGCTATAAAACTGTTTCAAATCTGTTGGTTTGGGTTAATTGGATCACCCATGCATGCTGTTATAACTAATTTTGAAATGTTTTGTTCATGACTAACCGATATGTCTTAGATAACCTCAACACCATAGCACCGTAGCACATTTGGGAAGGCAGATCTTGGTGGATCCACCTGTCCCGCCCCATCTGGCTGTGGCACCAGGCCACAGCACATCTAGGACCCAACCTGGAACTTCCTCATCTGCTGGTCCTGCACCACCTTTGGGTGGAACCACTTCAGGGGATGGGCCCATCCCCCTCAGGTACTGGCGTGGAGATGAGCCTGTCACCCACTGCAAGTTCCAGGGTATGGTGCGCAGTGTCATCTGCTCTGAGTTGGATGGATGCCTGTGCCAAATGGAGGGCCACCTGGCACACCTGGAGTGGCAGGTTGCCCCTGTTGTCCAGCCCTCAGCATAGCCACCTTTGGTGTCATGAAGGTGCAGTGGTGACTACCCATGGGTGTGGACCTCAGTCCCACTGTATCCATTTTAGGGCTCATGGTCCTCTGATTCCCAACCACCCTCCCCATTCAAGGTGTTAACCCACTCATGTGTCATATACCATCACTGTCTGCTGTCTCATGTGTCTTGTCTGTCTGCGAATGCAACGTATACTACCCAACCTACTTCCCCAAACATACCTGCAGCCCTTCCCCAACATCCCATTCTCACTTAATAAAAAAAAGGGGCATCTGTCTCACTGCCCCATACATAGCTCTACATTTCTCCCAATATCCAGTGACATAAATCAATCAACACTGAAATTACTCTACAAATGTATGTTGCCAGCACCCTTTCCTGTGGGATGTAAGGCTGTAAATTTGAAAGTTTCCACATCAGTCACAGCTGTTGCTGCAGTAGAAATGTACAGATAAGGTCCTTTCTACACCCATCCTGTACATCCCTAACTGGTTTTCCTAATGTTTTACCTCCTGCTTGCCCCCATTTCACCATTTTCCTATCACCCTTTTTTTTTCTTTTCTTTAATTAAAATTAGCACAGGTGTAAATGGGAGTAAGCACTGCTAAGCGAAGCTAAGAGGGCATAACCATCTGTTAGCATCGCTTAGCTTTGAGCAAAACTGCACAAACCCACTTAAAACTGCTTAAAAGTGCTTTAATCATGCTGTCTCCATCAGCCCTTGTTCTTCGCAACAGTAAAATAATCAGCCTGACAAGTCTTGAACCCAGGACACTGTGCACTACAATCACATCAATGTACCTCTACACCACCTGAGCTGTGGGAATCTGTAATGCTCTTACAAACATATCATGCACAACATTCATTTAACATAAGGGAAAATACATATCCATAGTACTCTGATATGCACATATATGTATATATAGAAATATGTTATATGCATACACACACACAGATATATATATATATATATATATATATATATATATATATATATATATATATATATATAAATATATATATATATATATATACACAGCCTCTTACTGCAAGACATCTGCAATAAGCCTGAGCAAGTGGGGGGATAAAGGGTAGACAATAGTGACATATTTGGAATATGGCTGTTATATGGGTAGATGTCTGCTAGAGTAGGATGGTTTGTTTTAACATATATTTTCTGATAGATTGCAGGTCTGAAACATAAATTATTGTCATCATTTACTGATGTCAATGCCCACATCACCCTAGTGATTTGTAAGAAATCCACAACTGTTATGGGGAACAGACCAAACATATGAGCCATGCATATGGACAGTGTATAGACATCTGGACAGTGAAGAGGTAGGACTGCAGTCATGTAACAGAAAGGAAAAGCAACTGAGAGCTGACAACCATGTCACCCAGCACCTTCTGAACTACAGTCAGATCAACACAACACTACCCCAAATCATCTCTGGGGAATTACCCATGTATTTGCAAATATATCATGCACTACAGGGATGTATCTGTAGGAAAAAGCAGACACTGGTGAGAAATTGTCCACACATAACCATTTGCACCACAGTCACAGCAATATACCAGAACCCCAAATAAACTCTAGAGTATAACGACTGTTTGAACAAACATATCCTGATTGCCAGTCACACACTATGCCAACATATGCTGCCCCAACTCAGAGTCTACTGAAAATACTCAGGTGTTACAGGACATTTCTCAGTCTGCCCCTACAAACATATACACCTGATAGACCACCAGCAACTCTAGCAGCATGCACAGTCAGATAGGAAGGGATCTATGACACCCACATCTGCTACTCTCCCTACTCAGCCCAACAAACATTTACACACAACATTACTACACAGTCTTGGCAGTCTGTTAACAATGGCCAGGCATACATAACTCTCAACTATACAAACTTCCATAGAATGTCCAGGGTGTGGGATCATATTTATGGCCACTGCCGCATACCATTTCCGGAAGTCTGCTAAGTCACTGGGATGATAGGAGTGAAGTCACTAAATAATGATATACCATACCTCTGAACCTCTTACTGCAAGATATCTGGACAAAACATGACATACTTGGGGGACAGGGGGCCAAAATGAGGGGCATATCTCACATAATGGTGTTACAAACTGAAACAGTTCCTGGTGTTACAGGGTTTGTTGTAACAAAACATCCCTGAAGGATATGATGTCTGAAACACAAATGAATGTCAACATTTACTGACTACAATACTCAAATTATCCTTCTGATTTCTTAAAAACAGAAATTGTCTGAGGAACAGACCAAACATAACAAGCAAACCTCTAGGCAGTCTGTGGACATCTGGACAGTTGAGAGGTATGTCAGAGACATATCACTGTCAGACATCAAGTCACACAGACAATGCATGTCCAAACAAACCCTGTTAATCTAGCAATTTTCTGTATGTAATACAGCAATACTTTCAATCTGTACCCAATTCTGGAACTTTGTCCCCCATTTTGTTGGGCTTTCTCCACATTTCTTGTTCTGAGAGGTATTTCCACCTACTGTCTGTGAAGCTGTAGCCCCCCGCACCTCCATAATGTCCTCCTCACAGGCAAGGAAAATGAGCAAGGCCCACATGAAGGGTTTAATTATAGCCTTGTGTTGCTATGGCATTGGCTAATGGAAAGACAACACATTTTCTCTGGATGTAAGTAGCATGTGGGAGACACCAACTGGTGCACAGGCTATCACCTCCTCATGAGCATTACCTACAAAAGGCAAGCTGCTGTCTATGCAACACAGGTCTGAACCCATCTACACAAAGACTGTGGCTACACAAACCTAAACATTTGCATTATTCTGAGGAAACTCTTCAGCACTATAACAGGTATGTCAATCACTGAAGCTTGTAATGAAATGCAGAATGGGGGATGCAATAATGTGAAATAGGAAGATAAACACGAGGTCACAACAAGACCTGCTGGACTCACATGCTGCTGTCTGGCACCTATGGCCATTCCTGCTTGCCCTGTCTGCAGTGACATGGATCACAGGTCTGGCCCCTGAGTCATCCCAGCAAAGGTCAGCTCATGTATAACTACTACTGGAGTGTCTGTTGTCCAATACTGACTGTGACACTGCAAGGCCAGCTACCTGGGATGTTGTAAATATTCATATGTCACCTGTGAATGCTACTATGATGCATATGCTTGTCTTACAAATGTAAGAGACTTATATGGGGTATTTTCATAGTAAACAACAGGCGCAGAAGTGTGTGTTGAACTGTATGTTATATACTTAGCCCATACCTGTCAACTGTCCAGAGTTTTGCACACTGACCATGTTTGCCTCATATTTGTAGTCAGTGCCTCATATAGTTGTGTATTGTCTCTCAAATCACTGGCAACCCATTAAAGACTGAAGTCATAACATAATAGCATACATTTGAATGTCAGATGTCATAACCTGCAGAGTAGTCTTGTGAATGTGAAACTACAGCTAGATTTATAAAGTGTCACTATTGTCTGGCCTTTGCCCACAAGTGATGTGTGCCTTTGTGTAGATGGCTTTCTCTAAGAGGAGCTAGGTGTCTTAGCATGAAAGCCATGTCAATGCAAGCATATTGTGTCCTGTAGGATGCTGACATTTGTGCAGTCACTTATACCTGCATTGCATCTGTGGAGAGCACACTAACTTTGCCAGGTTACTCATCCCATCATATATTTAGACCCCAAATAGAAGGCTGCAAGGCCACAGGAGGTGCAGTTTTAAACATTATCATACACATACACACCTCTAGGCTGGCCAAACAGTATGACACATGGGAGACATCCTGAGTTCAGGTAACAGTTGACAAAACACCTACTCAAATCATAGCTAGCTACAGACCTCCAACCATGAATCTGGACACCCACCACACCTATTTGGACTTGCTGGAATCTGTCAAGATTCAACCATCTACTCTGCTCCTGGGTGACTTTAACTACCCAACCATAGTGTGCATGACATATGCTACCTGAATATGAATGAACAGAGATTACTCAGCTTTGTCAATGGCAATGCAGTGGATCAGCTGGTCCACACTTTTATGACAGGTGGGAATATCCTGTACCTGATCCTAACAAACATGAGTAACCACTGTAGCACTTCTACAGTGTCATCCTCCTTGGTAAGCTCTGACCACATAGCCATCACTGTTCAGGTAACCATCTAATCTGCCCCACAGCATTATAAAAATTATATTATTATAAAAAATATTATAAAATTATAAAAATGACTATAAATCTCTTCAGAGCAGGTAGAAGTAGCTTTACAGCCACAGTCCCATCAGTTGGAACTAGCAGTAGTGTCCAGGCCCACACCACAATACGATGTGAGCACCTACATAGCTGTATGGACTCAGCAATACCTGACATGATAACATCATCTCCCTCAAGGTAGGATAAATGTCTGTGGTGGACAGCAACAATACACAGATACCATAATAAGTGGAAATAATTGCTGGACAAGGTCAAGGAAGCAGCTGCCTTATTAGAAGCAATGTCACCTTGGTCTGAACAAGCAAATAAGGTCACAGGTGAATTACTCTAAGGCTATCTTTGAGTGCAAGTTGGACACATCCACCAAGGCAAATCACTAGGCCTTCCACACATATGTCTGCATTTCCAGAGGCAACACCCAAATCTGCTCTGTAGTGGTGGTCAATAACACTACATACACATACAGCATTGATATAGCCAACTACTGCAGACAGGTTTTATTTTTATTTTATTTTATTTTGCATTTGTTAACGGGGGTGTCTGACTGAGCCAAAAAGATCCTTTTTCAGCAAAGGACCAGGGAGAAAAGCTCCACAAAGAAAAATTACAGATACATTTAGTTAGACATGATCAGTATACACGCAAATTACAAAAGACATGTTTTTACAGTGGTATGCGGCACATCAACAGTTACAGTGAATAGAACAAACAAAAAATATTAATTTAAAAATAAAGGTAATTAATAGATTTGTGGTGTACAGCTAAAATTTGGAACATAGGTAGAATATGTACATAGTACACAGGTACAGTACATACATTGTAGATGTAGAGGTGAAGTGTAAACATCACCCCTCTGTCCCCCCAATGGTACACATGTTCATGCATAGCACCTGCCCCCCTCCCCTCATCATCAGGAAGCAGGTCCGTAATGACCTGTCAAAGGCAACACACAGAAGTCTCCATAGGCCTGATACCATCCCTGGCTGCATCCGACATGAACTCAGACATGAGCTCTCAGCTCCATTACACACTGTAGTCAACCAAAGTCTGAGCACCAGTGTCATCCCATCTGGACAGAGGACAGCCGATGTCATCCCTATAGACAAAGCCAGAGCAGTCCACTGACCCAGCCAATCATATGCACATCAGCCTAACTAGCCTGCTTTGTAAGGGCATGGAAGGCAATATCAAGGACATTATGAACAGGGAAATTGGCAAGGGAGAGCAAACCTGTTAAACCTGGTTGACTTCTCTGAAGTGATCAACAAACACAAGGATGAGGGGAAGATGGTGAATAATGCCTACCTTCACCTAACCCAATTTCTCACAATAATCACCAGGCAGCCAGGATACATAAGCCTACACAGCTAGGCATAAACCTGTATGTTACCAGATGTGTATATAACTGGCTCAATGATAGTACTTACTCGTTCAAAGTAGTGGAACCCACTTTTAGTAGTAGAGTCTTCCAAAGTGGAGTACCCCAGGATTGGTCTGTGGGCCTCTACTGTTTGAGATATACATATCTGAGGTACAAGATAAAAGCAGTGGTCTGTGGCTGACCAGGTCTACAGATGCTTGCAAGCTGCCCACTGCCTTACATTCCCCTACTGATATGAGCATCCTCCAAGAGGCCCTCACCCAAATTAATGACTGGTGCAAGAAGCATTTTTTCAAACTGAATGCCAGGAGATCCATAATTTTCCCTGCTGTGGTAGAAGTCATCCACACTAATTATGACAGCAATAATGTGCATGCAATCAGGTGTGAGGCAACTTGTGCACCAAGGTTTGTAGCAACCTGACAGTTTCCCACTGTGAAGGGGACCATTGTACGAAAGGCTATCTACATGGCCCACCTCACAAATATGGATATGTCATCCAGGAACCAGGAGGCCACAACATCCCTGTACTCCACCCTTATCAGACACATTACCAAGTACAATGGCACCTTTGGCATGCACTTGCCAAGCAAATGCAGCAGTCACAGAGACCACAGAGATTCCTGACCAGACAAATCCAGAGTCTGCAACACCTATCCTATACAGACAGGCTGAAAGCCCTGTCCCTGTACTCAGTCTCATACAGACTGATCATAGGCGACCTGTGTCTGGCATAAAATGTCATTTCCAAACCAGCCTTGATGGCATTTCTGCATATCTGTAAGACAAACCCCACTCACACAGCATGCATGCAAGGCCCAGCCTGGTCTGTGACATATATAGTACTTGTTGGCGAGATAATGTAGTGTCCCACACAATGCACTGTTTGTAAAATACACTCCCTCCCCATGTCTAGCAGAGTACGTGTATAGTCCTCTTGAAGAAGAAGCTGGATGACTGCATGGGAAATGGATAAGACACCCCTGGGATCCCATGTGTGTCCAATCTGGACAGGGGAAATAGGTGCTGGCTTTGAAGGGAAATGGGTGAAAGTCTGGGCTAGGCTTCTGAGGGCATCAAGGCCAATAGCCTGGTATCATCTTATGAGGCTATGCACCTAGTACTTTAAATGTTTCCTGTATGTTGTCTGAAATGAATCCCTGTGAGTCTGAACTATGTAGGTACTGCAGTGATAGTGTATACTCTTCTTCATTCATCAGTTATCATCACATATCATTACACCTTGTCATTGTGTGTGGTCTGTATAGCAGTAAGTCAGCTCTTACAGTACTTGCATATGCACTTGGTGACACTGTATAGTTCACTCCAATAGCCTTGGTCTTGGTCACAATTACCATTCTGCTAATAGGCCCATCACACAGTAGGATTTGTCACTCATTGTTGTGGGCCTTACAGCAGCTGTGAAAGTGATGGATTATGGCATGCTGAACTACTGTAAGGTCTGACCTGAAGGGCCCATAGGTGTCAAAGCTGTGCCAGACATTACCAGTAGTAGTAGTGTGTGTGTGTGTGTGTGTATCAGCAAACATAATACTGCAGGGTATTAATTTACATATGTTGTCTTCCCCTCATAGGTGAACATGGGGGTTGGTGTGTCTATCCCTCACAACCTGATGTCAGTGTCTTAGCAGACTCCCACGATGATGGTGGTCATAGTGAGGCAAAGGCGGGGTTGTTGGGGCCTGAAACTTTGCCATTATTTGGTATGCAACTTTCACCCACCATGTCCCCACCTATAGTCTGTATGGCCACACATATCTAGTCCCCAGCAGCCACAGATAATGGACAGTTGGATGGGTGGTGGCATGAAACAGGCTAGTGTGTTGACTATGGCAAGTGTTAGTGTAGACACCAGCCATAGGCAGAGAGCAGGTGAGGTAACACTCAGACAGATGGACAGGGGTGCTCGATGGAGGACTGCTGCCCATCAAGCTCCTGTCACAAGTGCCACAGCAGGTATCAACAGACACATGTTATGGTCTGTCATGGAGGCATGGGCATGTACTGACTGCAATGCCAGACAGATGCTCACTGTCATGAATGCAGCACTTCCTGCCATGCATGATGACCTCCACGGCATTTGTGATGCCATACATCATCTTGCCGATGTTGTGGGTAGACAGTGGGGTGAGACATTGTCACTGCTCGACCATGCAATGTCTGTGCTTGAGCATGTGGTGGTAGCAGGGTATCGGCCAGGTGGACATAGGTCAGCAACATGATAAGCTGAGAGCCTACGTGGCCATGCACATTCACAGTCCCTTAGTGGCAGTACCACCAGCACTACCAAAGGGAAGATGCTGTCCACACCCCACCAAAGCAGGCCATAGGCACATTGTCTTGGGCAGTCCCATCAGGAACATGGATCCAGCAGACAGCAGTCACCATTGGGGAGTAGTACTGCATCTGTCCTTGAGCCTGGTGGTACCAGTGAGACTCCTGGCAGAACCAGTTCCCACATCCCTGCCAAGAGACGGTGAACTATACATCCTTCCATGTATGGTCCACAGCTGTCCAACATAATCCTGTGTCGGGCATCTACATGTCTTGATGGTGTGCAAACACTCACATATCCCTATCACAGGCTGGTCACCACCAGACATGCACAGCTCCTCTGCATGGTCCAGTTGCACACTACCCCTCCAAACACGCACACACACACACACACACACACACACACACACACACACACACACACACACACACACACACACCCACAATGTTAGCCATATAGCCCAGGCTAAGCCTCTGGCAATCCAGCACCACACCATGTGCATGTGATGATACTTGGCCACAACCTTGTTATCCGTACCATTGATGCATAGACATGCTCATATGGGTCTGATGTACAGGGTGATTTTAGTACAGTGTAGCAATGTCATGCTGTATAAGGTGCTGTCTGCTAGCAATAGTTATGGGTACATATCGAGGTGTATGTAACTTGTTAGCCATGATGCACTATTGCTGTTAGTACTGCTGACTGATTGTAGTGTCACGTACTGTATTCTGATTGTGTTCCAGGTGTCTGTGTGTCTGTAGGCTGTGGACCTGCAGACAGTAGCAATTATAAGTAAGATGGAGTGGAAAGGGTGACATTTACATAGCCAAGATACAGCTGTATATGTACATGTTTACCAGGTGTGATTACATGCAACAGTGTGTGAGGGGCAGTTGTGGAAAACAGTGTGACCTTGCATAAATACCCTAGACACAGCCACCTCACCTTCATACATGTCACCTGGGTGTTCTGTAGGACCACAGGCTCACACATACAGAGGAGGTTACTTGACTTCTGGCTCTAGGTACCTCACAAGCTTAGCCATTACTTGAACTGCAACAGATTCAGCTATCAGCACCTGTTGCCCCTGCCATTTCTCTCCCATCCCTTCAAACATCATGCAGTTGATGAGGGTATGCCTGGTACTTTGTATGACAGATTTGAGTATGTATTCCTGACACAGGTCAGTCTGTGTTAGTCTAACCTGACAATCACCTGCATGTGTGTCTGCTATCTTATATGCATGTCTGGCCTCTCATGCTAGTACTGCACACAGAGTCATAGTCCTGCACATTGGGCACCTGATGAAGGGCTATGCACAGCCCCTATCTGTGCAGTCTTATGAATGATAGTGCTAGATACATAACTCAAACAGCACAGTGGTACTATAGTGTGGCAGTGTCTGCCACTACTATTGAAGTAGGTGTCAATTGCAGGGGTTATTAAGATTGCCAGTGGTGGGTTCAGAGGCCCTTAACATGTTAAAGCCATCATACACACACACACACACACACACACACACACACACACACACACACACACACACACACACACACACACACACACACACACACATACTGCTGCATGGGGACATGCATTAAAACACACATGTGACACTTCTCCGAATAGATGAACTGCCCATTTATTAATGTACAATACATAGTGATATGACCATTGCCTGCACCACAGTGGCTTGGTGTTGGAAACTGTGTAACTGTGCTTGTACGGTGGATGACATCTGAATGGGCTGGCACTAGGTTGGCAATGGGGGAGTGCATAGGGGGAAGAGGCACACAAAATGGTATAACCATCACATACACACACACTAAAGACATCCACAGGGGCTGGGCATACAGAAACACATACACAGTTGCCAATAGACACATTAGTAACCCATCATATACACTTTTTTGGACTATAGTGCTGAGTACACATGACATACTCCACATAGATTACATGCCTGGGACATAACACACAATCTCTTACAACAGGTACTCTTGCAAATGTCTTCATGGATAGTGGGGTAACCCACCAGACATAGTGATTGGTCTCATCTACTGATCCTACAAGCCTTCACAAGTGATAGAGTGACAGACATTGTATTAGCATGATGTGTCAATCAGGTACGATGTCTGATGTTGGACATGTGTGTCACTACAGTAACTGTGACATATTTGGCAATGATATCACAGGAATGCTCATTGTTAGGGGACACAGATCACATATAGGTTGCAAACATGTGAATATTCCATGTACATCTGTACAGATGACTGGTATGGGCTGTATAGTGTTACATGGTGCATGTGTGGCAGATGCTATTAACAGGCCCTTTAAAATAATGTCATAGCTAGGGGGTCAACAGGCATTAAAATTGTATAATCTACACCCACGGGGGATATGCTTTACACACACTACTATACTTGTCAGTACTGAAATTAGAACCCTTACCTATCTACTTATTTCCACTATAGTATTATGCTGTTATTGCACACACCAGAGAGCTTAGAGGGCTGATGAGTGTACACAGATACATCTAAGGTGAATGACAATAGCAGGCCTTGTAAAGTAGGGCAATGGGATGTGTACTGGGTGGTACATTCCTCAAAATGGAATAACCCACACCCTAGAGGATATGATTCTCACCCAAACACACACAGGGATGATGTGATCGTCTCTCACACACGCACACAGTATCACAGTTGCCAGCATTGAGTTTAGAACCCCTACCTATCTAGTTATGTGTACTACAGTGTTACACAGTTATCACACATGCCACAGAGCTTATATGATTTAACACTGTTGCAAGATATGTCTAAGGTTAATTACATCAAGATCCCTTGTAAAGTATGACAATGGGAAATGTACTAGGTGTGAAGTGCATCAAAATACATTACCCTACAAACATGCACACTTACAAACTCCTTCACACACATTTGCTACAACTGAGTGTAGAACTCTTGCCTATCCAGTTATATGTACTATACTGTTACTTAGTTATTACACACACCACAGAGCTTATAGGGCTGAGTGCTGTCCAAAGTTACTTCTAAGGGCAATGGCATCAGCAGGACTGCTAAAGTATGGCAATGGGAAGTATTGTGGGTGGGCAAGTCCTGAAAATACTTTGTTCTACAAACATACACACATACAAACTCTTGTACATACACTTATATACACACACATTTGCCAGACCTGAGAATAGAACCCCTGTCTATCTAGTTATTTGTACTATACTGTTATGTAGTTATTGCATGCACCACAGAGCATATATGGCTGAGAGCTGTCCAAAAGGGAATGACATCAGCAGGACTGCTAAAATAGGGCACTAAGAAGTGTAGTGGTTGGGAATGGCCTAACACACACACACACACTGCCAGTACTGGGATTAGAACCCCTACCTATCTAGTTATTTGTACTAGAGTGTCACACATGCTACAGAGCTTTTAGGGCTGACAAGTACCCATAGTACTTCTAAGGTGAATGACATCAGCAGGACTGCTAAAGTAGGACACTGGGAAGTGTACTGAGTGGGAAAGTCCTCAAAATACTTCATCTTATAAACATACACACACACACACACACATTTGCCACACCTGGGAATAGAACCCCTGCCTATCTAGCCACCTGTACAATATTGTTACACAGGTATCGCATGTGCTACAGAGCTTATAGGGCTTACAAGCACCCAAAGGTACTTCTAAGGTGAATGACATCAGCAGGACTCCAAAAGTAGGACACTGGGAAGTGTACAGGGTGGGAAACTCCTCAAAATACTTCATCCTACAAGCATACACACTTATACACACATGCACATTTGCCAGAACTGGGAATAGAACCCATGCTTATCGAGTTATTTGTACTATAGTATTATGCAGTTGTCACACTTGCTACAGAGCTTATAGAGTTGGGGCTGTGCAAAGGTACTTCTAAGGGGAATGACATCAGCAGGACTGCTAAAGTAGGGCACTGGGAAGCGTATTGGGTGGAACTGGCCTAAAACTGTTTCCCCTACAAACAAACACACTTACATTTCGCAGGACTGAGATTAGAACCCGACACCTATCTAGTTATTTGTACTATAGTGCTACGCAGTTGTTGCATGTGCTACAGAGCTTATGGGGCTAGCAGGTATCCAATAGTACTTCCAATGTGAATAACAGCAGATCTTGTGAAGTAGGGCAATGGGAAGTTTACTGAGTGGGAACGGCCTCCTACTACTCTCTCTCTCTCTCTCTCACACACACACACACACACACACACACACACACACACACACAAAGGCAGGCAATGTGATATTATAACTCCCACCTCAGTACTATTACACAATGGAGCTCACCTTCATACTGGCACGTGCAACTGATTACGACTGGTTTGTCACTGTCCACAGCAGGACATCACTCTATGCCATTCAGGATAGCCTTGTGTATGACTCCCTCTCTGTGTGTCCCCTGTGTGTCTCTCTCTATCACTGCCTGTCTCTCTCTTCCCCATGTCTATGTGTGTATATGCTTGACATGTTGTTATATGTTGCCCATATATATATGTATCACATGCAACAGATGCAGATATATCATATATGGTCCACCTACAGCTAGCTGAGTGTAATCCTGCCTAATGAGTGTGTGTAGGAACAGTTAAGGTGTACATAGCTGTTTGTATGCAAAGATATATATGCACAATACAATTATATAGTCTGATGTGTGTTCCGATATGGCCTGTGATTTTCTAAGTGTAAGAGCATGCCCAGTATGACCTTTTATAGTGAGAGTGGGACTCCATTCCAGAGATAGTTGTACTCTGGTTCATGGTTTTATGTGCTACAGCCATACCTCTCAAAAGTAAATATGACTTTCCTAGAGGTACTGGGTTTGTTTTAGCAGACATTTTCTGACATATCTAAAGCCTGACACTGGAATGTATTGTATTACCTAGTGACAAACATCCTCAGATCATCACAGTGCTTTACCACAGGAATATGAGATGTATGACGCACAGACCAATATTATGAGCATGACTATCTACATTCTTGCCCAGAAAGGTCAGTTGAAAGGGGTGACTACAGCTGACTGACTGATGAAGCTGTGTAAACAGTTCAGCAACTTGGTGATATACTTGCTGGGGATCTCCTGCTTGTCTGGTATTCTTCTTACCTGAAAATTCATAGCCTGGTGTGGCCATACCTCTCAACTGTACATTTTTTGTCAGATTGTCCAGGTGTTTGTCTAGAAGTTTCATCCAGTCTACATAAACGTGTGTTTTTATGGCAAGTTAGTTGCATACAACTGAAGACTCACATTACAAAATAATGACAGACATTAGTGTTTCAGACTTCATAACCTTCACACAATTCCTTTTAATGCAAAACCCATTATTCTACCAACTTTCTCAGTACGTAAGGGCAATATTTATAAAACATGCATATCATTGGGCCTTTGTCCCACTTTTATTTATGATCTTGTCCAGATGTCTTGCTGTCAGAGGTTAAGAGGTATGGGCGTGGGTACAGAGTGCATTCTACTGTGCAGAAATGTCCATTATATGTGTAGTATATTTCACATAGCATTGTGACTTCCAGGTATGTCAGTGGCAGAGCAGCACAGAGTAATGTGTTGAACCACTGGCAGCCAGTTGTGTATAGGTTGATAGGTTACTATGACATTAGTATGGTGTTGGCCCTGAATCCCTTATAACCCACACAGATGAGAGTGTAGCCCATGTTATGACATGTCAGCACACAGAGCCCTTGTCCAACAGGGACACAGGTGGAATCAATCACAGGAGTGTATTTTGTGTTTCCCATGCACTTATACAGGGAGCACATCACTAGGGGTATTGAGGCACTTGGCTTGCTGTTGACAGGGAGTGTATTCCACAAATAGGGGATTATGTGGTAAACGTATCTGTCACACTGACAAGCCATACTGATATTACAGCCCAGGTTGATGCTGCACCTACAGGTTGATGGAGTGGGCCTTGAGTTACAGATGTGCAACAGTCCCATCAAGGCAGGATCTGGATTGCTTTGTATGCCGGATAGGGGTCACCTCAGCAAAGTCTTATGGAATGGGGTAGAGGGACAGTGCTGTTAGCCTATCTGTGTAGGGTAGGTGCTTGGGGTTTGGGTAAGGCCTTAGTGTTTACAAGACCCTGGTGTGTGGAGTCTACATGGTCTGTGGTGTGTAGGTTTGTGAAGTTCTCATGTGATTTTGCCTCTGAGGTATCCATTGTTTGGGTTTTTGTTTTGTTGCAGACCTCCACTTACATGGGTGTGTGTTGTATATTTGCAGGTGATGTTTACTGACTCCATACACTGCATGGCACTTATGTTGCTGCACAATTTGTTCTGATGTGCACACTCTCCATTTGTATGGCCAGTGGTTCACCTTCCCCTTATGTGTGTATCTTTGTCCTTCTTTAGTCCAGTCACAGGCTTTGGCCACAGTGGCTGCTGTTATGTATTTGTAATTCTGATGTGAGCGGGGTAAATGATGTTACGCCACACACAAGGTTGTGGACTTCACACCTCTGAATATACCTATTTAACAGGTTATCCATCACTGCCCCACTCCATTTGCTGTGGTCCTTAGATGGTTTGTGTTGCTATATGTTATTATGAGGCTACATGTGGGCCTAGCTGTTATACCATCACAGATTGACATCTGGACAGGCCCACACATGGGGACAGGGTGTTAATAATTTTCTGCCAAACATAGACAGTTGGGAGACCGGTTTGGTAATTGCTTGTTTGCTCTTATGGGTATGACGTCTGCTTCCACACTGCCATTGCTGTTTTGACATGACCCTTTCTTGTTTTGCAAATAGTTGAAAGGCAAGTGCAATGTTAGGACAAACAGAACAGATATACAAGGCATACTTGTGCTCCTTCTGTGACAACCTGTGTCATTCCAGGGGTATGGCTGTTGGCCAGTGACATGTCGTCAATGCTGACACAAAAAGGTGCCAGCCTTTTATAAACTGGCAGTATACTGATCTTCAGGTACCTGCTGTCCTACTAGGCACCATACCTCTCAATTTCTGAGAGCCAGACATCTGGACAGAGCCATAAGTAATTGGGGGACAGAGGCCTAAATATAGGGACCATTTTTAAGTATTTGCCTTACAAACTTAGAAAGGTGATTCAGTAATAGGTTTTGCATTGGCATGCATTTTTCTTTAGGGTATGAAGTCTAACACTACAGTCTGTCTATATTTGCTGACCTTAGTCTTATGTGATTTGCCAATGAATTTCCAGACCACTATTTCAAGATATGCAGACCACAGATATGATGCAAACCTCTGGACATTCTGCAATAGGTCTGTACAGTTGAGGGGTATGGTAGGCACTATGTAGGTTACTCCAAGCTGTGTGCTGTCCATATATGTGGCCCCCTGTCTATGACCTGTCCAGCTTTCCTGCAATAACATATATTGACATCTGGACAATGTGTACGACCCCTACCATAGGTGTAGCTGACATGCAGAATAGTTGGCACTGGAGTTCTTGGAACATGGCCCTGTCAACCAAAGTACTGTACCTAGGCCACTGACACAACAGCTGGGAATAAGTACTGGCCACATCCTGACAGTATTATACATAGTAATGTAGAAGCAGGCACAAAACGGAACTGAGAAAACACTGCAAAAACAAAAAAAAACACAGTAGGTAATCCACAAAGAATATTTATTAGAAAACGGATCCACAAAGCTACCATCCCTGCACAATTAGGAACTTCATCAGAATAAAGCAATTTCCACTATGAATCAAATTTAAATAGTAAAAATGGTCTCAAGGTTATAAAGCACACCCCCCCTTTCCCTTTATTTACATATTTACTTAATAGTCACATCATGTAGGGTATAAAAAATATAAACATTTAAAGCATGAATTTAACAGTTAAAATACACTGATTATATAAAATCATTAAAATCATCTCTCTAATGCTTTTAATTTTAAGAAGCATGCAATTGAAAATGAATCATTTAGACCTGGCCATTGCAAAGCATTCAGCTTTAATTGCCAAAAACTTTCTTGCTTTTCTAGAATCAGAGCCCAAGGCCCTCCCCTTGCATCTGGCGTAATTACTTCCAGTATCATAAATTTAAACTTATGATCTGAGAATTCCATATTATGTCTGGCCAGGGCATTTGTCTCCTTTTTATTCTTTATGTCTCTTATATGTTCATAGATCCTATTCTTTAATTGTCTCTCCATTTTCCCCACATAAAAACAAGAGCATTTTGTGCAAAATGTGCAATACACAATCTTCTCTGAATTACATGTACATTTTTTCTTCATTTTATAGTGATATTTATATTAAATATGCAGCCCTCTTCAATATAAGTGCAATAATTGCACATACCACATTTTTTCATAGACCCATTCTGATATTTAAATGGCACATGTTCTAACAAGGTTTTTATAGCCCTGCCCTTTTTGTATACAATAACAGGGGCATCACCTACAATATTCCTAGTGTCTGTTCATAATGAGTACACTCCAATTTTTGAATGAAATGTCAGCAACATTTCTACTGCAATTATTAAAATTGTCATGAAGGCACTAGCAAAGTTTTTCTCCTCGGGTTCCTTTATATTTAACATTTCTTCAGGCTGTGAATTAATATTATATTCTAGGGATGTAGGGTTAGCAGTATAACTCCCTACATGGGTGTAAAATTCCCCTTGATGTAACAATGGTTTATAAAACCCCTTTTCTCTTTTATTTACAACTTCTATCATAACTTCATTTATTAAGTTACAAGGGTGGCCTCTCTTTTTTAACATCACATTCATCTAGAAACCTTTCAAAACTGGAAACCATCCATGCAGCCCTCACATACTGGCCTTTAATCACAGCCTTCTTTTGTTTGAAAGGATGAGAGCTGTTAAACTGTAGAAAACTATTTGAATATGTAGGTTTCCTATAGATTTCTGATTTAAATACTTTAAGTTCTTTGTCTTTAATCAACCTTACATCAAGATAGGCAATCTCATCTTTATTCACATTATGTGTAAATTTTTAAAAAAGTAGTGGAATTATTCAAATAATCAAGGAACTCGGGTATCATCTCACCCGAACCCTTCCAAAAAATAAAGATGTCATCCAGGAACCTCATATAGCATGCACAGTGGGGAAAGAATGATGACGGAGATAGAACTTTCTTTTCCCACTGTAACATGACTATATTTGCATACGTCCCCCCACATGCTGAACCCTTTGAGATGCCTTCAGTTTGCAGAAAATATTCCTTGTCAAAGAGGATAAAATTATTGCACAGTACTATACTCAACAGGTGTTCAAAGGTATTAATAGTTACTTGTGGTACTCTCTTATCCATAGGTACTCACAAAACCATTCAAGGCCAATACTATGAGGTATGACCGTATAAAGATCTTTAACATCAATGTTAATGAAGTAACCACTTTCATTTTAGCCTAGTGCATTCATCCTCTTTAGAAAATCCCATGGATCTTTGCATAAGTTGATTTCTTCTACTAGATATCCTTTAAGTCTGATATCCAGGAATTTCGCTATGGGTTGTGTTATTGACCCACGAGCATGTACAATGGGTCTCATGGGATCCTCTACACTCTTATGCAGTTTAGGCAAGCCAAACATATGAGCTACTTTCCGGTGGGAAACTGTTATGAAATTCAGTTCATCTATAGAAATACTTCTTTCTATAAATAAATAATTTATTTCATTTTTTATTTTTCTTAAAGCGCCATTAAATTCATTTAAGGAGACTTTTTTATATGAGCTACTTTCTAATATACTTCTCATCTTTGTATTATAAAGTTCCATATTCATAATGACTATCCCCCCCCCCCATCTAGTTTCAGAACTCTAATTGTTTCATTATTTTGTACTGATTTTAATAGTTCTACTTCACCCCTAGATAAATTATGGGCTGAGTGTTGAGGATGGTGATTGCCTAAACTACGAATGTCAATCTCACAGAGGCTCTCAAATAACTGCAGAGATGGATGTAAAAGTGGATTATATGTACTGGATACATATAGGGGTTTTTGTGTGCATTAAACCTTATGGAAAAGCAGATTTAAGTTCAACTTCCTGACATAAAGTTTCAGGTCTACAGTTGTTTCACTTACATTTAATGTCTGTTCAGGTACAAATGAAACACCTCTTGAAAAAATATCACACAAGTGCTGATTCACCATAACATCAGAATAGTAGAGAAGAAAACAGCAGCACCCAAACATGGCAAAAAACAATAAAATTCCTAGCAGTTGTATTGTTTTTTGCTATGTTTGGGTGCTGCTGTTTTCTTCTCTGCATTGTGTTGTTGTCTACCAGCACCTTTCATTCCCTGAGGACTGTTTGTTTTTCACAATAACATCAGAATAGTTGAACACTTGGAAATCTTTAGTTACATTTTCAAGAATCACGGGGAAGGGCCTGGATGTTATTTCCAGGCTCGAATCTTCCCCCTGTAATTCCCTCTCATGTTCCCCTTTTGATGATTGTAGTTGCCTCTCCCTCCCCAGTTCAACTGGGGGGCTTCCTGTAGAGTTTGACCCTGGTTGTGGCTTGATTTGAGACGTTCTGACCGCCTCAATATAGGGAATTCTTCTTGTTGCTCTAAAAAAATTGTGATTATTTTCAACTAATACAGGATTATTCCTAATCCCCCATTCTTGGGACCTGGGAGGTAGGGGGCATACCTCTCAACCTGGAAACATCAAAAATCTGGACAAGGCCCATGAAAAATAGGTACAAATCTGTACACTGATTAACATACAATTTGCATGCATACTTATGTAACCCAGCCCACTCCAATGGGATTGTGGGATACCAACTTTCAAATACAAACTGAATAACAGACAATCAAAATATGGCACCAGAGTCCTCATGTGCCCATTCCAATGTCCCATTACCTGGCTATTTCACCCCATTTACCATAAACACTAATGTGTGCTTAGTACTGCTTTACTTCTACAATGATTATTTGGATTTTATTTTTGCATTTTACAACACAATGCACAGACACTAACAGACATCTATTAAACAAAGCAATGCTGTCTCACAATGAAAATAAACTACTTGGCACTGCAAATTCCCATCAAGAGGAAGTTTTTTTACACACACAACAACATGAATGCTGATTTTTGCTTCATACAGGAAGACACATATGTTTCTTTCGTAGACTAATACTTTTGAGAAAAAATAATCCCTTATTTCTTTGTAACAGGTAATTCTACAAACAATACAGGTGTCATAATTGAAATGAAAAAGGTATTTTCTTTTCCAAGTGATGAAGACTAAAGATTTTGTTGACACATTTTATCACAGAATACACAAGCCTGATATTATCTCACCTTATTCTTTGTATCTATTTATATGCACTTTGTCTGGATAGTAATAGTTTGTTTAGACTTCTTCTAATAAATTGCCCATGTTTAATATCCATAACATAATATTATGCAACTCCTTTTTCCCCTAATGACAACCACAGAGCTTCATCAATGTACTGCAAACACGATACTTTACAGCTTTTCAATTTTACTAATGTTTTTGACTTCTTCATATTTTACTGCTTATTAAAAAATAGGCTTGAAGAATCTGCAAACCCCACTAGCTACTAGATTTTATTGATGTATTAGAACTGCTGTTGTTTTCATTGTTCATCAATGACCTCTCTTGGGACCTCCCACAACTTAACTGCATTATGTATGCTGACAATAGTATCATTAAAAAATCATGCAATACATCAAATTCAATGAATAAGGAACTACAAAATGGTTTCACCTGACCCTGCAACTGGATAACAACCAATAACTAATCATGAATACTATAAAAAACTAACATGATAGTAGCCTACCTTTTTCAGCATGTGAATAATCTATCTATATTTGATTACTGGAGTAGAGCACTGATCAATATTGACCATTTTCATGTTCAACCTGCTGAAAACTGGATCGAGATGCTAAAGACATCTCTAAAATAGACCTGAGTGATACTTATACTGCCCATTACTACATTTCAGAACTCTCTAAGCCTAATGGTAGCTCTAAGTTTATACTTCCATAATCATAGGAAAATAAAACACTGTCTCAGCTTAAGCTAACTTACAAAATATCCAATTTATTTACTTCAGAAAACAGAAGGGCTACTGCTGTCAGTATGCTCCTACCTAGACTGGGATATGCTTTCCCAATTACTTCATTACTCTCTGCATAGAACACTGCATTAATTCGGACTGCTACAAACAGAATTCTCAGATTTATAGACTTTAGTAAACAAACAGAGCATTACTCTCTTACTCTATCTAAATGCAACCAGTTAGCAGTTAATGCAAGAGGCATGCATCTATTCAATATGTCAACCTTCACAATACTTAGTGATTTTGGTATTGCTCTTCCCTAAAAGGCTCTCGGAAAGAGAACATATGTACACATTATAAAATACAAATGATTCTTTTAAACTTAATACTGAAAACCTTCAAAAAGATAACATCAGCTTGCTCAAAAGTGGAATACAAGATGTTTCCCTACCCGCTAGAAAGTGCACCCAGAAAATATTTCCAAGCCACTGACATTATTGTTTTAGCTACAGTAAAGTGTTATCGCTACAAAACTGCCATATTGCATTTATGAATAAACTACTAATGGGCATGACAGGCAGTAAGTAGGTAATATAATCAAACGTAGTGTATACAAGAAAGCAATTATCTCAAAATAAAGTGCTGTGCTTTTTACATTTATGAAAGAGTACCACCTTACGTCTCAGTTGTTATGGTCTGTGCAGAGTACTCAAATTTTATTTAGTTCAGTTTGGTGCAGTTTTGCCTAGACTCATTGATAAAATTAAAATGTTCAGGCTTGTTATATTTACACCATTACTGGGAACCACTAAACTAAGATATATAAAGATTCGTATGTACTCATGAAAAACAAAACTAAACCTTACTACCAGTAAACTAGAAAACATTAATGCATCTGAAGAATTTCAAATCCTGCTTTCTAATTTGGCGTGAAACGCAATGAATGACTAAGCGGGAGTAAGCGCAATAATACCTTCAACTGCACCTTCATTCTGCGAACTCTCTTTACGGAGATGTCTAATTAGAACGGTGTGTACCTTACGAATTAGCACTAAAGCGAGCATCGGAAACTACCATACTTCACATACCGTAATTAAAGATAATGTCCTGACAGTCCAGGTACGCTTTGGTATACTTCCAGATAGTTGGTTGTTTCCCCGTTCATGGGTAGTTCAGTCTCTCACAACTATGTAGAGTAGAGATAACATAACACCCGCCGTTTCAGCCAGCTGGAAATGATGATATGAGCTCCTTGAGCTCAATTCCGACTGTCTGGTAGCCTGGCGGAGCTGACGTCATTGCGCACGTGATGACGTCAGCTCCGACAGCGCGAAAATTTTAAAAATGCAAAGAAAAATCGGAAATAAAGGGGTGCCACTCGGGAATCGTGGCACCCCTTCATTTCGACCCCAAAACTCGGTAAAACCGAGTAATTCGGAATGGTTGGGAGATCTGGTAGGGGGTAAGCACAGTTATTTCCATAATCAACCCTGTCTTTATCAATTCTTTTCAACTTCCGAGTTTTTATAACCTCCAACTGATTCTCAATACTCTTAAAATGCGATTGTACTCATATAAGTTCTCTATATGTAGTGCATCCCTAGTAATAGTTCTATCTAGGTCCTCTGCTTCATTGCTTAACATAACAATGTCAGCTTGATTATGCTTGATCACCAGCTTCATATATATTTTAAGCCATGGTGATCAAACATACACAGCAGTTCTTTATGGAAGGTGAGCTGTAGGGAAACACCACATCCGGAGTCCTTTTCGTACAATTTTTAGACATTCACATTCCTTAAAGTACATGGTGTCCATTTGTAATTTTTTGATTTTCCCATTTTTTTCCCTTCCCATTTCTGCCCCTTTTAAGCCCCATGGCACATAGCTCAAAACCAATGCACAAATGTAAACAGTTCAGCTATTTCCTTTTAGGTTTTTTGTTTGTTTTGTTTTTTAAGACCCGGTGCATGCCGCACAAACCTGTTTAGCTAAAGTAAACACTTTTAAGCAGAAATGGCCCTCCTCTGGATGTGAACATGCTCATCATATCATGGAATAATAAATACAGCCTCAGACAAACTGCCTTGCTTAGCTGTGCTTAGCTAAGCTCAAATAGAAGCTGTGTAGCTCCAATGTGTTTACACCAAGCATGACACACACCCTTTTCATATCAGCTGCTATTCCTGCTTACACCACTGTATTATAGCTCCTACATGGTTAGGTGCATCCAGACAATGGTCTCCCATTTTGCTATTCAGTAAATGTTGCTAATTTGCATATCCCACTGCCTTAGTCCCTTGTTACACCACTACACTGGAGGGTATGTCCTTTGAAAAAAGTGCTACTTGTTATTGTTTGGGTTCTGTATGCTATTCAATATAATTGCAAAATTCATATTCCACCACTTCCAGGCCTGGTTAACCCACAACCAACCAGACATCTTAGCCATTTCAGAGACTTGGCTTAAACCCCATATTTCTGATTCAGAAATACTTCCCCCTGGATACCATATTATTAGAAATGACCGACCTATAAAAAAAGGTGGAGGCTCTGCCATAGTTTACTCTAAATCACTAACTGTAATTCCCCTCCAAATTCAAGTTCCTCAATTTGAAAATACTGAACTTACAGCTGGACTACTGAAACTAAATAGACACAAAAACATCTGTATTATTGCCCTATATGTCTCCCCTGGAAATAATATCCCCATCCTTGAAGACATTCTCCAATGGGCTTCTACTAAAGTTAACTACGAAACATATATCTTAGGTGATGTAAATATCAATGCAGAATCTTCACAGGAGCAGCAATTTGATTTTAGCTTTGTTTGTAGAAGTTGAGTCCCCAGATGGGAAATCTTCCATACATGTTTTCTTCCAATTAAAAAAAATATATATTCTATTTTTAGTTATGAATATTGTAACTTTCCAGGCAGGGAATGCAATTTTTAGCACTTATCTAATTTGAAATTTTTGTGTAAATATGTACTACTTGTGTAAACTTAAATTTTTTGTTGAGAAGGTTCAGTGTCAGGAAGTATTTTGAATGGCTAGGAGTCTTTACTGTGTTTGTCAGTGCATGTGTACACTTCATAACAATATACATGCAGTTTTTTTCTCATTGTGCTTTTGTTCTTGAATGGTTCTGACAGGATTGTAGTGTGCTGCTTGTGCATTACTTTGAAAATGAACAGTGCATTTAAGTGTAATTATGAGTGTGATACTTGTAAACACTTTTTGGCAGCTTACCTTCAGACCACCTCATTCTAGGAACACTTATCAGCTTTGAAAACTCCTCCTTGGCTACATCATGGATACTTACCCAGCTCTTGCTTCTTCATCTCCTGCTGTACCTAGGAAGCAAAAGAACTTACTTACCAAGGAGCCCTTGCTGACACCATAGATTCATTCAATGCTTTAGCAGATAGTAGGTGAACCTGCAATGGTGATTTGTCATTCTCAGATGATTCATGTACCTCTCCAGCTTCCTCTGGTGTAGACCCTTCAGCTTCCATCAACAGTGGGTCTACCATATCCACTTCAGCTGTTCTAGTGTCCAATTCCGGCATGGGAAAGCCCATATTCTCTTTATCAAGGA